>NC_056732.1:968923773-968962924 GCF_019279795.1 Protopterus annectens
ATATACACATTCACATAAATAGGTTACTTCTCAGCAATTAGGGGTAACATATTTACAGCCTTGGCATTTGTGACTGGGAGGTCCAATAAAGAAACATTGTACTCCCCACATCGCCCAGCTAGGCCGGACAAACATACAGACAGGCAATACAGATCAATACACTGCTGCTGCTGTCCAAAACACAGGTAGGAAAGGACCAATGGGAGACTTTTGCAAGCTGTACACTTTAAACATGGATAACGGTGTCCCTTGTGGGACCCCAAAAAGTAAGGTATGAAAGAATCTGCCAACACTAATATGAACAGGATGTAGGTGTACATGGAACAGTAGGTTGTGCCAGTGTGATAATACATGGGTTGACGAAACGTACGACATGTGTCCCGAGATGGGGATAGTGGGCAATATGTAGGGGTGTGCTCATACCCCAGCTGCACTCGCAGTAAGTATTTGTCATGACCGCTGTAGAGGGGTGCCAGGTAGGTGGACCATGGGTATGCATTAATGGGCTTAAGTGTGCAGGTGCTGGTTGGCAGAGATGTGGTAGGCCCGCCCAGTGGAAGTCATTAATATTCCTATGTGGGCATAGCATACTCCCACACCTCCCAAACCTGAAGAGCACATCTACCGGATAGTTTGTAAACCATCGGGGAATACATAGAGACCTACACAGTGCCGTGTACCTGAGTAGCATGGACGTCCATAGTTATGTATCGGAATGTAACAAAGTCCAAAAAAACACTGCCAGAACAACTGATATTAGGTGAACAGGTGGCGGAATACAGGTAATGACAGATGACAACATGTATGAGTCATAAGCAGCATGTACCTTGCCAAACATGAATGAATACATATGTTCTGTGACTGTGAATGTGTCTGGTTAATAGAACCAATCATCTAAATGTGTCCCGCAGGGTGTTATGCATTGTTCCTGATATGGTGTTCAGTCACACCCATTGGTATGTGAGTTCTGCTACTGACGGAAAGTGCATAAGTTGCTGACCACTTCAGGTAGATGATAGCATAATAGAAGAGGGTAAACACCCATACGCCTGTGAGGGACACACCCATCTGAGCAGTTGTGTCTTGCAAAATAACAGTTATGGCACATGGCCTGTGCATACCTCTCAACTGACCCCGATTTTCATGGACGTCCCTGATTTCGACCCAAGTTTCAACTCTGTCCCTCTTAATCCCTTGTAAAACTAGTGACTTTTGGAGGAAAGGTGGTGAATTAGACGTAATGAATAATGACAATAATTAAGAGTTACAAACTCCTTTTACTTCAGAAAATGTGTATTAATTCATATGCTCTGAGTCTGTCAATGTATCAGGTTAATAGCACTAATATTTTAAAGTTGTCCCTGATTGTCCTTGTTTTTTCCTGACTTGTCCCTGATTCTGTTGAAATTTGTCCCCAACTGGTTGAGAGGTCTGGGCCTGTGAGTTCGGGAATGGAGGCTGTATAGTGTGTGTAGTGGTGTCAGACATCAATTTGTTGTATCAGTAACAGCTACATGTAATAGGAAACAGTATTATCAATTATAATGCTACATGAATAACCTAAACGTATGCAAACCGTGGAGGTCGTCCGTGTACTACTGGCTGTGGCTCAGACCTCTCAACCAATTGGGGACAAATTGCAACACAATCACGGATAAGTCAAGAAAACACAAGGACAATCAGGGACACATTTAAAATATTAGAGCTATTAACTGGCAACATTGACAGAATCAGAGCATATGAATTAATACACATTTTCTGAAGTAAAAGAAGTTTGTAACCCTTACTTATTGTCATTATTCATTAAGTGTAATTCACCACCTTTCCTCCAAACGTCACTAGTTTTAGGAGGGATTAAGAGGGACAGAGTTAAAATATGATTCAAAATCAGGGACAGCCCTGTTTTAGGAGGGATTAAGAGGGACAGAGTTAAAATATGATTCAAAATCAGGGGCGGCCCTGAAAATCAGGGACAGTTGAGAGGTATGCTGTGGGTATGTGTTGCCTCGACACATGTGATAGCTCTACATATAGGGTCAATAGGTCCACCACCAGTCTGAACGGCCAAAGTGGAACCTGGTCTGTAGAACTGTCAGATGTACCAGGGCAGAACATACCTACAGCCATGCATAGTACAGAAATATACATATCGGAGCAAATCAAAGCATAGTCTAACAGCAGTATAGTTGCTTATGCTACTACATATGACATATCAACGTGTCAGGTATACAAGACCTGTAACAAGCAACCATTACAGACACCTACAACATGAGAAGGTCCCCTAATCAGGACAGTTGCAATGGCTAGAGTATTGTCCATACCACTCAACTGTCCCTGAATGTCAGGTATGTCCCTGCGTTCAACTGAAAGTCTAACTGTGTCCCTCGTAATCCCTCCTAAATGTAGTGGCTGTTGAAGGAAAGGTGGTGAATTACACTCACTGACTAATGACAATAAGTAGGAGTTATAAACAACTGTTACGTCACAATATGTGTATTATGTCATATGCTCTGATTCTGTCAATGTGTCAAGTTAATAACACTACATTTGTAAATGTGTCCCTGCTTTTCATGACCTGTCCCTGAGTCTGCAGAAATGTGTCCCCGATTGGTGGAGAGTTCTGGTATTGTCACATGTGATGTGTGATGAGGGACTGTACCATGCAAAGTGGGAAAGGTGTCACTCCTACAGTCTCCCATCGTGCAATCTGAAAGGTGGTCAACGTGCAGTTGGTATGTGGTAGCATGGCTCGGCAGACCGCTGCGTTAAAAAACTCAAGTCACATGTCAGCATTGCAGAGTATCGGTTCCCATGTATCAGGCAGATGGGAGCAGATCGTATGAGGAACACGCATATAATATGATTACATCACTGTACAGGCAGCCGAGTCCGTACAGTCGAACAGCTGCCATCGCAAAATGGTTACACATACCCGATACTGTAGTCGTGTAGTCCGATGTAATTCGCATCACAAGGGATCGAACACACCCAGCGTGAGTGACAAATGTAAGCGGACATGTCGGAAAGCGAGCGGCTGTAAGCGTGTTTGTCTACCAGTATGCCAGTAGTGCCCTGTCAAAGAAATGTGGAGTGTAAATGTGTATAAGGTGCTGTGACCAGAGGTCAGCAGTGATTAACACTGTGCAAACCCATGCACAACAGCTCCCACCTGCTGGACTGTGCCTTACCCAGTTTGTATCCAAAGGCGTTGGCATGTCCACAAACAAAGAACCGCCCTATAAACATGATGGTAGACGTACCCTGCGCACATAGCTCATGTGACTGAACAATAGACCATGGCATACGTACAGACAATAGACAACAAACACCATACAGCGCAGACATCCAACAGTATAGCAATGTACTGGCAGGTATGTCCGGACCACTGGTGTGTGTATGCTTGGCCGTCCTGTGTATCAGTGTATGAGCATGCACAGTATGACTGTTGCGCATGTTGTAGACTGACAATACCATCATGTGTGTGAGCATGCAAAGTATGGTCAACTGTATTGCATGTGTCACATGTCCAGATAGTTAGTACTGTGTTGCTGACCCCTCCGTTCTACACAGACAGGTGACATGCTGTGTCTGCAGGGTAGCTAATGGTCATGTGGCATTGACAGTTGCTACATGTCTGTATAGCATGGGGGACATGCAACCGCAGTCCTACACAGCACCATGGGTGGTGCACATGACTCTCACATGTGTAGGTGTGACGGTGGGTACAGCCAACAGTTGTACACATCTGCCACTACTGTACAGGTCTGCCAGGTACTCCATGTCAGTGTGTGGACCTACCTAAATTTCTGGTTGGAGGGATACCAGGGTACGTCAATTCCCAGCATTAATTACCAGCGCAGTGGTGTTGGACATCCTATTACACATCCTACATCAAACAGCCTAGCCTGCTGTCATCTGTGTGTGTCATACGGGGTTGGGGTCTGTCAATGGGCATATCCATAGGCCATCGTATATCATTTGTCTGTATTGGTCCACATCTGTCCAGCTGCATGGGACGTGTGTGGGCTGTATGGACACACATGATGGTCAGCCCATAATCTGCAGTGGGTAGGACACCCTGTGTACTACAGGCTACCATTGTGAACCCCATATCTGCTACAGAGATCATGATGCCACTATGGATGTGTACTGTCTGCTGCCCTAACATTTGGCCACCGCAGTCACTTGTATGCTCAAATACATACTAGAGCAATGGGTAAGTACACATTGTAATACAACCACCACTTGTTAGGTCAATAGACATACCCTGGTTGTGTTATGGATGCACACAGTGCACCTCCCTTACATGGCCGAGCACAGGTACTGTCATGTTTGGCATTCATTGTACTGTGTGCGGGTCAGAGAGGGGAAATCCATGGGTACCTACTGTGTCAGTGCATATGCCGTGTGTTGCCTCTTTGCCAAGGGCAGGTCATACTGTGCACGGGCTGTCGCCAACTGTGCCCTACACAGGTAGTTCCTTCACCAAGTCACACTGTGCCTGTACAGGCCTTGGCAGTGGTGTTGGGCTTTGTGGCCCTGCCCCATGTCGTTTGTGCTGCAACTGTTACTGAAGGCTAACATTGTGTAGCATAGCAAATAGCATAACAACATGTATGCATGTAACTTGTGAATACTGCAGAGCCCCTACAGATGTGTCTGGATACCAGAACTGTGAACCGAGCATCCCAAACACATGCACATGTATATGTCTTGCCTGTGCATCCGCCTCAGTATGGTGTGAGTGTTTAGGTGTGTGTGCATTGCTGATGGGTGTTATAAGCCACTACACCAGTGTTTACCTAGCATTCCCCACTGGGAGACTGTAGGGGATGTCCACATAGGCATTGGTGTGCTACCGCTGTGTCAGATGCCATATATCGGACACATCACAGCTTCCAGCGCACACATTCACTGTCATGCCCTGGCTATCGCATAGGGCCTATCTGTTGGAGGGTATGCCCCTGCACTGACTGTAGGCCCTACCCTGCTCCCCGGGTGGTGCTACGTGTGCAGGCAATAGCACCCAGTACGCCAGGGCACTCATCCATGTGGTGGAACAAATTCATATTGCTGGTCCACTAATCACGTATGTGGAGGACCTGTACGTGCTCACTAGCATGTGTTGACATGGCATCTGTGAAGTGGTGCAATACTCTGGATGCAGATGCCTGTGAGATATCCATGATATCCCCAGTTGTGCTATGTGAGGTACCTGTGGCTAGTACACCTAGGACAACACATCCCATGGTATCGACTGTGATACATTCCCCTCGGCCTGTGTGATGTGTTAGGCACAGGTCAACAAGCTGCTGTAGGAGGTCTCTGTCCACCCCATAGTGCTCTAACATCCCCAGCCCATGTAGAACCTGGTAAGTCACCCTCGGTCAATAAAGTCATATGTCACCCCAGTAAGGGTTGTTCGGCAGCATACACATCCGCACTGCCCCAGCCCCCTGCACATGTTGGTGTATGTTGCCTGCTGCAGCCCGTGTCATTTGGTTGGACTGTGTCGTGAAATGTCCCTGCAGGTATACACCGGTGGTGTAGAGTGTGGATGACATATGTGTGTATGCTGCTTGCTCCCATTAGTGTACTGTTCATGTGCGGGCTGGCCATGTCATCAGCTGATTGTGCTGATCAACACCTGTTTGTGCAGCCTGGACACCCTGACTACCCCACCACTGCTGTCATCCCTCCCAACGTCACCAGGCAGGTATAGACACACCTCCAGCTGAGGTTTGCTAGGGCAGGAGCACTTCTGAGGCACAGTTCTGCAGGGTACGTACAGTATGCCTGACCCCTCTCCCATGCTATCAACTATATGTGAGACCTGCACCTGGCTGACTACACACATACACTCAAGGGACCAGCAGCACACCCTGGTGATAAATGTGATACACCATACTCAACCTCATATGCATAGTATAGTCTTCTAATGAATAGTTATATGACCCATACCGAACCTCCAACATTTTAACCACTGCTCAGTGTTGCTCAGATCCACACACAACTGGCAACAGGTGCCCGACCATCACCATATTCGATGTCCCATGGTCTTCCCAGCAACAAAATAACCGGTGTCTACAAGACAACAACCCATGACGCTGCACACCACAGACGATGTGCATTAACACCATGCCATGGCAGATATACACAGATCCCCGGTTATCACGTACAGATCATCCGGCACAAATAGCCAATAGTGCTGATGTCCCCAGACATATGTTCACATCTATGTCCACCTCTACATCTAGATATATCACATATATTATTTGTAGACATATATACATGGACATATATATATATGTATATATACATACACTCATATACATGTACACATATGTAGATATGGTATTTATGTCACAACAGCGAACCACATGACAGCAATGCATTAGACAGGAATGGAAAGGTAACCACATGTGCCACCTGCATCATGTAATGTTGTTAATATCAAGGCACGTGTGTTATGTTGCGTCACACGGGTCAGACCATAGCAAGGGTAAGAGTAGGGCTGCTGACAGTTACCCACCAGACATATTGGTGACTGTATGTGTTGACAACCCAGTGTCTTAGCAGAATATGCGGGCTGTGAGACATTAAATAGGTCAGCAACAAAACAAACTGGACACATCCTGCAGCTAGCCACCCACAAATACCAACACATACAGTATAACTGCCAAACACACACCTGCCATGCCCTGGAATTGAGCATCTACCTGTCTAGTCTACCACACTACAGCATTATACAGTAACAGAATGCGCTACTGAGTTCAGGCATCACTGCACTCCCACAGGCATACTTCTAGGTGGATGACATCATCTGCAAAGGCAAAGACGCCGATAGGGAATGTATGTGCTGTGAGCCGTCTAAAAGCATTACTCTGTCCCCAGGCAGCAGGAAACACACACAGGCACACACCTGCCAGGGCTGGGAGTTGAACATATACCTAACTACCTTATTACACTACAGCAATATGCAGTTACAGAACGTGCTACCGAGAATACTGAACACAGCACTCCCAGAGGAATACTTCTAGGTGGGTGACATCATCCGAAAAGGCAAAGGCACCGATAGGGAATGTTTGTGCTGTGAGCCGTCTAAAAGCATTACTCTGTCCCCAGGCAGCTGGAAACACACACACACACACACATGCACACACCTGGCAGTCGAACATACACTTAACTACCTTATCACACTACAGCAATACGCAGATACAGAATGCGCTACCGAGAATACTGAACACAGCACTCCCAGAGGTGTACTTCTAGGTGGGTGACATCATCCGCAAAAGCAAAGATGCCGATAGGGAATGTATGTGCTGTGAGCCATCTAAAAGCATTACTCTGTCCCTAGGCAGCTGGAAACACACTCACACAGAGGCACACACTTGGCAGGGCTGGAAGTCGAACATACACCTAACTACCTTATCGCACTAGAGCAATACGCAGTTACAGAACACGCTACCGAGAATACTGAACATAGCACGCCCAGAGGCATACTTTTAGGTGGGTGACATCATCCTCAAAGGCAAAGATGCCGATAGGGAATGTATGTGCTGTGAGCCATCTAAAAGCATTACTCTGTCCCTAGGCAGCTGGAAAAACACACACACACACACACACACACACACACACACACACACACACACACACACACTTGGCAGGGCTGAGAGTCGAACATACACCTAACTATCTTATCACACGACAGCATTAAACAGTTACAGAACGCGCTACCGAGATTACTGAACACAGTGCTCCCAGAGGCATACTTCTATGTGGGTGACATCAACTGGAAAGGCAAAGACGCCGATAGGGAATGTATGTGGTGTGAGGCATCTAAAAGCATTACTGTGACTCCAGGCAGCTGGAAACGCACACACACACACACACACACACACACACACACACACACACACACACACACACACACACACACACACACAGGCACACACTTGGCAGGGCTGGGAGTCGAATATACACCTAACTACCTTATCACACTACAGCATTACGCAGTTACAGAATGCACTACCGAGATTTCTGAACATAGCACTCCCAGAGGAATACTTCTAGGTAGGTGACATCATCCACAAAGGCAAGGACGCCGATAGGCAATGTATAGAGAGTGAGCAGTCTGAAAGCATATTACTGTCCCAAGGTAGATGTAGACAAACACATGGCAGTGGTGTGATCGAGGCAACTAAATATCTATGGAGCACTGCAACAACACTACATAGATACGTGATGCGCCACAGACAGTACACCCTTCAAGACAGTCAACCAGTGTGTTCAATGTAGGCATCCATCGTGACGTGGACAATGGACATCTGTTGCCTGGATGACCACCATCGCTATACAGGATGTCAATGGCCATGCCCATACACAGAGGCACATCACCGACACAAGGTATCACTGGGCATGCCCACACGCTTAGTATCACACGTCCGTTTGGAATGTACTGTGTGTCCATCTACACAATGGTGTACTGGGCATGCTCACACACTTAGCAGTTGCAAAGGGCCATCAGCAGTTGCAAAGGGCCGTCTTGCATGCACACGGATTCTAAACATGGAAGGGTGCAGTTTGGAATGTACTGTGTGTCCATCTACACAATGGCGTACTGGGCATGCTTACATGCTTAGCAGTTGCAAAGGGCTGTCTTGCATGCACACGGATTCTAAACATGGAAGGGCACAGTATGGTGTTACTGTCCCCATGTACATGAATGCCACCCACATGTACTGACCAGTACACACTCAGAATCCATCACAGATGTCTCAGGTGCAGATCACAGAGGTACACACTGCAGTCTACATTGTAGCCCTCAGACATCACCATGTCGCAGGACCAGCAATACACTGCCATACATTACCACAACACTGTGTCGCTCATGACCAGTGGACTGTACATAGGTCTACAGCAACTGTGCAGACTACACATGTACCGACAGGGTTCCATCATGTGTTATACATTGCAATGATACCACTGTAATGACCAGGTCAGCTCTACACATACCAGGGGCCCTGGGTCTTACACAGCTGTGACAGATGACTGTCGCTGTACACCAAAGATCACACATGTTTGGATATGACATACATGTAATCGCAGTGGATATGTGCATGGACCACACACACAACACATATGTACATAGCATAACTTTTGCTGTCCTCCAAGCAGACAAGTGGCTACAGCAATCACACGCACGCAAATGGAAGGTGGGTCCATGGCTGTTGAATACTAACAGTACATGAGGTAGCAATGTTGACCAAGGACACATTCCCTCTGTACTTGTTACCCATGACACCCATCATATCTTACAACAGTCCATGTGTTATGTATGTCATCACACATGTCCACCAATTGCAATGCATACAAACATGGCTACATGACACATGACAGGCATGTAGGACCAACACACATGTACAATTTGTAGTGTGCATGCAGCTACCATGCATGTGCAGTAGCTGATGTATGTGACTCATCGGTTCCTAACTACAACATACAGTTGCAATGCAGCCCCATCAATGACACCTGTATATGGTGACATACTGACAGTACGGTAGGATGTACATCAGGCATGGATGGATGTGTGTACATAAAGCGGTGATCCACCTGTGCAGATGGATGTTTGCTGGGGACGGCTCACAGGTATGTCACACGCCATCCTATCATTACATGTGCAAACAGTACGCTATGTTACTGTTACTTGACGGTGAAGACATAAAACCTACACAGCGGTCAGGTGTTACTGACTGTATGTCACCCGACACCTGTAACACTTACATCCTCCCATGTGCATATAGCACCACAATTGTCGGACATAGTGTTGGTACACATAATGCGGCCAATACTGCTGCATGTCTGTCATACGTATCATCATATAGCAGGTGTATCATTCACACTACTGCCATGTGTGTTTGCTTGTGTGACCATATATGCCACATATGGTGGGGATTACATCCCAATTGTTACACACCCCTGTACATTGTTGTAGAGATCTGTACATACTACAGTGTGGAAAGCATGATGTAGGCAAGGGTGGTGTGTGTATCACACACATCAGCTATCCGTATGTGTATGACATTTGTGGTCTCCACAGTGTGTGTGTGTGTGTGTGTGTGTGTGTGTGTGTGTGTGTGTGTGTGTGTGTGTGTGTGTGTGTGTGTGTGTGTGTGTGTATGTATGTATGGCTGTCTGGTGCATGGAGTGAGGGTGTATGCTATCATACAGAACACACAGGATCCCTAACCCCGCATGGTGATGCAGTCTACTACCCTGTTGATGCCATAGGTCTCAGCCGTACTGACTACCTGCACATGTTCTTTCTCTGTGTCGCGTCATGTGGGAGTACAGTACTGTGAAGGTGATGAACACATAGGCAGGGGTCCTCACCTCAACACTATGGGGTGTGTGTTATAGTGTTGTTGACCCCGTGAGTCTGGGCATGTTCCTGTAATGTTACAGGGTATGACTGCTACACAGTAAGGCCTCATACTATCAGGTGGCCTCTAACATTATCATCGGCCGGACCGCTGTGTACAACCCCTGCACCATGTCAACATACCTGTGATATGACCTGGTATGGATGTCACGTCCCTAGCCACTGTAGCCTATTAGACTGCCCACATGCGTCTGGATCAGTATATGTGTGGACATCTGTGGTATGTTAGCCTTTCCAACAGTCAGGTTGAGGCTACATATAGCATTATGATATTGCCATACATGCCTGTGAGTACTCCACAGTTACACATGGGAGACTGCAAACACTGCTACCTGTAGGCACATGCAAGTAGACCATAAGGAGGGAACCAGGGCATCATTACCAACATGCTATTACTGTTGTTACCAAGACACATACTGTGAACCTATAACAATGCATGCTAAACCTGTACTACATGGTATGTCTGGTGTGTGTTAACAGTACACAACTAATGTAATATACACTTCTCTCACTATTCTTACACAACTAATGTTATATAGACTTCTCTCACTATTCTGTTCACCCTGTGCATCAGACCATTTGAGCATGTCCCTGCACCGATGGTGTGGATTACAGGGATGCGCCACAGACTTCATCATATGCACAGGGTGATAATGTTTGCCAGGGGCATAGGCTGCACCAATGGATGACATCATGTGTGTGGGTAAGGGTCGGTGACATGATTGAACATGTCTGTTCAGTATGCATGTGGGTGTTGTGGTGCCCTACAGATGTGTTTGCTGTGTGTGTGTATGTGTGCACACAGTTCTGCCTTTTGTGAGGCCTACACAGGGGTATTATTGACAGCTACAGATTGTACAGACCAGGTTGTACAGCTTACTGTGTCCGGCCATGGCCACGTGACCTGTGCCTGCCAGGGGTTGCATGGGCACTACCAGGCGGAGGTACAGATTGGCTACTGTCCAATGACACATGTCCACTGGAACCGTGTCCCCGCTGGGAATGTCCAGGGCCACATCCATGTGGCCTGCTGTATCCTGATGTGGACAGCGCAGCACCAGCTGCACTGCTACTGCTACTGGCACTATGGGAGCGGACATGTGAGGTGGCACACTCACGTTGACCTGCACTAGGTGGTGTAGCTGGTCTACATCCACGAGGCCTACGCCTCACTCCTACCAGATGTTCCAGCACAGACAGCTCACGCTCGCAGATTGCCATGCCACGGTCAAGGATTCTGACCATGTCACCCAATTGCCTGTCCAGAACATCTGCAATCTGCTGGTGAGCATTTGCCAATGCCTGAATGTTGTCATTTAGGGTACGGATAGCAGCCCTCTGCAGCCTCTGCCCTTCTCTGTTCTGTCGTTCAGCACGTGCCTGTGCTGCCATTACAGTCTGGAACATGCGTCTGGTGATACCAGCTGCTGTGCTCTGTCCTGCAGGTGCATGTCTGCCAGAGGTCCTCCTATGAGCAGCACCGGCCGCATGCCTGTGTGGCACATCTGCTGTCATTACACTGACACCATGGTGTGGAGACACACCTTCTGTAGCCACCACATGTTCCTGTTCCATGCTAACAGACACCGACTGTTCTTCCTCTATGGCCACTGGTGATGCGGTATGTGTTGGCAGCAGAACTGTGTGCGGGGAAGAGGGGGAGATAGCTGGGATGGCAACCATTGGCACAGATTCAGCCCCTGACAACCCTGCCTGTACCCCATGCATATGTTCATCACTGCTAGTATCCGTGGGGACACTAACATCAGATGGACCACAGGAGGGTAACACACCTACATCACCTGTGAATGCAAAGAAAGACTAAATTACAATAGACACACACGCAGACACACACACAGACACACCATGCATGTGATTTGACAGACGGCATGCAACATGCCTGTGATACAGCAGATGGCATGCAGCTCAGACATTATTAGTGTTAGTTACCATACCTCCCTGGGGTGCACACTACAGCAGGCAGGTGTCATATCAGTAGCCACACAGTTCACACAATCATGGTAGTATGCATTAATCCCCATGATGCACCATGTGGACCAGAACAGAATAACAGTACACATGGCTAACGTGACCTTGACATGTAATCCATTGACGTGTGCATTAACATGCATACGTGTCTGACACAATGGTGTCCTGACACATGTACAGTGCCATAATGGGCATCACATTGCAGTGTTGTCTGTATGCCCTACAGATAGAATGCATGTTTAGCAAATGTGCATGAGCATGGAAGGGTAGTGTGAGCCGTCTACATTGCTATACAGTGTGAAGTACAGACACTGTGCCATTGCATGGTATCATGAGGCATCTATATGTCTATACAGTGCATAATATGTACACATTGCATAGCCATAACTACATGCATACCCATGACATAACTGTGGATTGTAACACACGATGCTGAGGCGTATACTCACCAAACCATGTTGTGTCATGTGACAGGTCACTGTAGGACCTACAGATGACACCACTGCACAACTACTACAGAGTCTTAGCTGCCTGGCAACCATGTCCACACATAGCAGACTTGTCAATTCACAATGTCCCACATGACATTGATGTACCACACACACGAGGTGCACAGTTAACGGTGATGTCCTACAGCAGCAAGGGAAATGTACAGTATCTGTGGCCTGATGTGGTGTCAATGTCTGTGGAAGCTGTACAGGTGACTACTGTCATGCTATGACACAGTCGTGATGTTCAACACATCTTATATGGTAGATGTCAGTGACACCTCCACTAGCTGTGCACAGGCTTTTAGGAGGTCCAGTGTACCACATCAACTGTATAATCAGTCAACTAAAGCTATAATTGGACCATGTGTGGACAATGTGCAACAGGGTGTATACACATCACATCTACTGTGTGGCTACATGTCTGTGGCCATCCCCCATGGCCATTTGTGCACATGTGTTGGCCAAATGTGTGTGATGGCCATCTATTACACATGTCTGTGTTGTCCCATATGACATACACCCATAGATGTCAGATATGTCATCATCCATAGGGCTATGCAGACAATGGGTTGTATGTTTGGTATGTGGGGTATGGGTTATGGGGTAGTGTTGCAATATTGCAGCCAAAACACTATGTGTCTGGGACATGTCAGATGGCACATCACAATGTGTGCACCCATTGCAAGGGCATATAACACAATGGTGACTCCTGTGGGCTGCCCATATCACAGCTCACTGTGTGGTACTGTTTGCGTACCACACGTGTTGTTCCAATGTATAGTACATATGCCTCCATTGTAAAACACTTCCACCGTTGTATGCACAGCTGTCCACACATGTAGCAATGACAAATACTGTGGTTTCATGTCGGTGTATCATTTCATTTGTATATATTGCACATGGGTAGCCAGTGTGAAAGATGGGTGATGCGACCTGTATATCATGACTGGAACGAATATCAAGTGTACAAGTGTTAACTGGCCACATGGCAAATAGATCTATGATTTAACATGCCTGATACTGATGACAGTCTCATCTACAATGGACTCATGTCTGTGCGGCACACCAGAGGTACCTGTATAGGGGTGACACAGCAGTATGAACATTATCCATGACTGTATGACAGCCACAGGGTGCACTGTGCATGTTAACACATTCACCTGTACAATAGCATATAGTATGTACATGTGTGCATACACAGGGTAGCATACTATAGTATGCAGCATGTGTGTCCACATACCTTGCATATGTTGTTACATTACATAATGTACAGTGACACATTCAACTAAATGGGATATAATAGCCATATGTGCAGTACTGACTTATCAGGCAACTCCAGGCTCATTGGTTGGGAGACACCCACCTCCACGATGGCAGCTAGTGTTTGTGGATGCTGTTTTGAGGGTGTCCCCAGACTGGTCAGTAGTTCCTCAGTGTGTGTGAGTGGGGGATGGGTTGGTGGCCCACCACCTGTTCCATCTTGCTCCCTGGCGAATGCAGTAGCACACTGTTTTGCATGTCATATCAAGTCCATGCAGTTTCTGCGCACCTGCTGGTAGGTGCGGTTATGTCCACCCACATCGTTCACCCTCCTGCGAAGATCCTGCCACAGGTCATCCAACTGCTGGGCATGCTGGGGCACATGGCTGAACAACACCTCGTAGTTCTCATGGAGGTACGGGATGAGGACATCATCCCCCTGGCGGCTGTACGCTGGCAGGCGTGTCCGAGGCATTATCTGTAAGACATAATGATGGTGACAGGTCACAGTTTCAGAGATGTATAGAGATACTGCTCCACATACATTTCTAGTAAATCTAGTACATCTGCACCGTTATCTTTGCAAATCATCATGACACTGACACGACTGACATGTTTGTGTCACACACATGTAACACCCGTTATGCATTGGATATCACCACCATATATGTGTGTCACCTCATTGCATTGTTCATACTCCATGTGAATGCTGTCTTGATGTGGGCATGTCTGTTTGCCTGCACTGGTGTTCTTACCTATCAGCACATGCCTGGATGTGTCCATGGTAATGCTGTTGACCTTGATGCTGTGTATATGTCACATATCAACACATACACTGCCTTAATGGACTTGAGCAATGACAATGCACACATACGCATGGAAATCTTTACATGCATGTGTTTTGCCATATACATCTACACAGCACTGTACAACTGTTCAAAATCCTGCCACGGATCGCCTGTGTTGCACATGTGATAGACACGGGACAATGGCTAGTTGGACGTCATTCGCAGGGATGGTTATCAACTATAGCATGTACGGGCAAGGTTTCCTAGCTGTATCTGACAGCCATTATGCCACCGCGAGGTGCATCAGTGCCACATTACTGATCCAGACAATTGATACTACATCTACCATGCGGCCATCACATCATGTATGACAGGGATGACATGTGTAGCTTTGATGGACAGGGTTGCATGGTATGGCAGGAGTATGTCACATGTATGGCACAGGGATCTGTCCAGCATGTGGCGATCCTAGTAGTAGGATGGTGGCTGTCCATGAAGTATGTCTTTCAGATCAGGATATGGACATGTAGCATGTCCAACATCATAGTGTAGCAAATGCCTTTATGCAAGGTAGACAACATGCTGCATAGTGGAGGTGAGGATTGTGAAGGCTGGTATTGCCCATCCACGCATGGCCAATACCCCTTAAAGGTGATATGTGATCCAATATTGGTCACCCGAGTGCTGTGCATGCCTGTTCAATGATCTCCGTGCTCATGGATGACACCCTGTCATGACATGGGTACCTCGTATGACTACCTAAGGGGCCTGGAGACATCACCAACTCAGGGAGGTGTACTGCACAGCACCATCCCTTACACAGTGTCCATAATGTTGACCACAGCCTAGGTGGTAGTTAATGGGTACAGGGATAGTCACCTAGCGGTGACAATGCTGATATCATCCATCAGAATATGCACATATGTCACACACCTCACCCACACAGCCCATTCTGTATGTTTTTCACAACACTGAGACAGCTATTGCTCAAAGGTCATGGCCATTCACATCCTTACATACACAGATGCCTGACATTTGTCTGTGTGGTATGGGCTGCAATGGTTTTACTGTAGCTGGCACTGGTGTGATATGCACATGTCACTCTGGCACCTTTTGTAGTGTTGATTCTGTCAACAGGCCACTGGTAGAACACTCCAGTGACATACAAAGGTATATGCAGTCAAACATCCGTACTGTCATGTACATCTGTACTGCTAACATCTACATTGATAATGGTTCATGGACTTGCAGACCATACTCAGCAGGGTTATAGTGCAGTGCCACCAATTATGACTGTCGTCACCACTTGTGGGTTGATATTATCCAACACCCTATCTGTATTGAATGTTCATGCTTAACACTTGTTCAGAACTTGTGAGCACGTCATGAGCTACTGATTAATATAGCACCCATTCCACACCATGTCTCACAGGTACACTGTCTGTCCTTACATTTCCAGCTTGCTTACAGTACAACAGCTGTTGTACACACGTAACTCACATATCTTGTGAGACATGGTTGTATATACAGGCATGTCCAACTGTCATGTACCAGTGCTATTGCCTGTCTATATGCTGACTATGTCGCACATGTGGCAATAGAGCAATTGTCTCATGTACACAGTCAATGCTCACCTCCCAACATACGACACTACAGCCTGTGGGGGATGCACATATGCAGCCCTGCTGGGGGTAATGCTGTCACCAACCCTGACTGCACCTGACAGTCATGTGGGGATGTGTAACATTCGCAACACACCCCACTCATCACATAGTCTCACAAGATCTCCACCACAGGCTGCACATACGAGGACAATGTGTGCAGTACCTCTCCATACTCTGTGTAGACACCAAAGGCAGCCCCTATCACCAAACACAACAACAACAACTTATAGCCCACAGACTCATGTGTGCCCATCACATACAGCCAATAGGGTGTTATAACATACACAACATACCTGTCATAGGTGACTCTGTAGGCGGTCACACTGATGTTCCACTCAGCAGGCTACACAAGGCGATAGTCGCTTACATCTTGCTGTCGGCTAACTGGTTCTGCAACATAAGCTATGCACCCATGCCACACCTCACCAGGTACAATGTGACTGTCATTCTCCATGTTAGTGTGACTGCCCTGAGATGCAACTTCACAGACTACGTGTGCAAGGACATGCAATAGCTCACGAGTCTTGTAGCCCTGAAGGTATGGGCCAAGCCCTGGGGAGCATTATGCATTCATCCGGACCTGATACCACTGTACAATGACTGACTGTGTCACTTCAACAGTTGCTTATGCTTCTGCTGTCATTCCACAGGCATCTGGTATCTGTCCGCTTTGACTGACATAGTCAAACAACACGATGCTTTGGCACAGATGACATGCACCTGTCAGCCCTGGGAGTACAGATCACATGTAAGGCTCTTGCTGCTTCTATACTGCCTGTCTTGCACAGTTTCCAATAACATTCACCACCAGAACGGGAACTGGCAAGCAAAACATGGGGTCATGTGACGCAATGCTTGACATCTTCATCTCTGACGCACGCAGGCAAGGCATTCCTTATAATGCACCCCTTCAATATCTCTGCAGTGACTGGGACCTACCTCTAGGCTCTGCATAGCACACCTGCAATGACAGGTTATACACAGACCATACCTTTCAGTCATGTAACCTGGACCGGCACACCCATGGCTGAGGTGTTCCCATATTCCACTATGTTGTAAACACATCCTGGCTAGTTACTTAGCACAATGCATCAGAGGTGCTTCATGTGCAACTAACTGTGTCCAGAATTGCAATACACATTGTAACAAGCTATGGATTCAACAACATACCCCACGGTTACCAGACCTTATTTCTAGGTGTACTGGACAGTATGGCTCAGACAGGTACTACTGATGTGAGACTGACACTACCCCACACTTAACTGAGATAGCCACTCATGTACCGACACATTAGGCCAATGCTGTCCGTGATTCATAACCTCCACGCGGCTGGATTAACCTATACACACCACCTCCAAGACCAACAATATCCTTGACATGGACACTACCAACATGTGACTGGTGTTCCACACCTGGGGTTATCCCCTCATTGGTGGATTCCGAACATATGCTAATCACCCTTGTTAGCCACATCCCGGCACCACACCCTTCATGGAATACACAGTACATGAGTACTACATCACCTACTACAGACGTCTTATGACAGCGGTAGTAAACGTCATAACACCCGTGCAGATGGACAATGCACATACAAACACTGAAACATACCCCAGTGCACTTCATTAGCACTTACACGACTGCATGGATCATGCTATTCCACACAGAGCCATGATGGTACCCACCAGATAATGGACGCCACTCTGGGGGTCCAGTTCCATGGACATAATTTACAACAACAGGTGGAGGCTGTTGCAAAGTGGTGTACAATCCCATGGGTGGGGTAGCTCACTGGTCAGCCTCAATAGGGCCACAGGACCCCTCTTCCCATACTCCAAAACTTGCCACGTAAACATTACTGCGACACATTCCAGGGTGTACCACAAGGCATTATGGTGGTATGTCAGTAGTCAATGGCAATACCCACATTTGCTCTCACATACAACAGTTACTCAGGAACATTACAGAACCAGGTGATGTTGGCAACATGCTGGCGCATGGATTCAATGCTAACATTACACCCTCTCACTCCCTACAGGGCCACAATCCATGCAGGAACATTACGGTGTCCCTGCGGTCACACATACACAGTACTAACCTGCACCCTATATGTCCTGGGACACTGGCCCCATGTGACCATCCAAAATCCCAGGCTGTGATGTCCACAAACCTCTGAACGACATGTCTTCCCACTAGGCCACCATATTCAGTAATAGCCTTGTATCAGACATTGTGGCCCCTGAATGGCACACAGCAACAGTTACCACACTCCACACAGGTGGCACCACAATGCACGAGTGGGACTATTGCCCTACACACCTGACTAGACTGTTCTGCAATGCTATGGGGCACATCATCATGGACGTCATTCACAGAAACATTGTTGGGCTCTGGTCCTTTGATGCCACCCAGGTTGGACTTGTTAGGGCTAGAGCATGGCTCCTACACCTGGTGGACTCCTTTCATACAGTTACCAGGGTAGTTGATGATGGTACGGGGGTCCACACAGCCTACATTGTACTCTCATTGCCTTTCAGCACTGTTCTCCATTCTGGTATTGACAACATACACATCCACCTGCACATTGAACCCTATGTCTCAGGAGGTTATGCAAAGTGGCTCATGGACAGGACACACACAATGAGGGTAGCATACCATAGTACCTACTGTATTTAAGTTACACTTGGCATACCACAGTCCTCAGTCATAGGGCCCCTCATGTTCGGTTTATGCTTCCCTGAGGTACAGGCTAGCACAGAGGGACTTTCCCTGCCTAGCTTTACAGACCACTGCATACAAAGCACCATGATTGATCCACCAGCTGATACTGACTCCCTCCATAAGGGTGTCACTGTGACGGATACCTGATATCAATATCATGGCCTCAAGCTGCATGACACAAGGTGCATGAACAACCCCTTTGCATTACACCATTCACCCACTGACTATCACATAGGAGGTAGTCCCCTACATACATGTCACATTGCACATGTTCTTAGTACACACATATGTCGCACCCACTCCTATGATAACCATATTGCCACTGTAGCATGGACATCCTTCTATGTGGCCACACTTATCTGTACTAGGTGTGTAGCTGGTACATAGGCACCCATTGTACCTCTGAACTCCAGACGTATACACACATTCAAGGATACAACACCCCATTTAGGGTGTACCTTACAAAACAGCTACGGATTTACATACCACAACATTAACACGCCATGATGTTTATTGAGCTCCGACGGTTAAAGTATGCGGCTGAAATACGGACACAACGTCTGTACACATTTGCATACTACATACTCAGAGGTGACCTCTGCTGAACAGACAGGGCCCATGTCCACAACAGTATTAATGGATATACTCCACATACGTGACATAAGCAAAAGCCACTGTGAGCAACATGCTCATGGATATGTGCACACACGCAACGATGAGTGGGATGTGCTTGAGGGTTACATTCCCAAACCGGACACTCACCATGCTTTGGAACATGATTCCTATGTACATCACGCAGGGACACTCAGTAGCACTGTTCATGTGATACCTCACTTGGTGGATGGGAGACACATGTACGCCAGGGATCACTGCAGTGGCTGTACTGTGCAGAGGTGCAGGTAACACATGGCTCTGCTGTTCACAGGAGACTACCCTAGAGAGATGCCACTGGTGTGAACACTGTAGTTGTGCTTACGCATAGACTTGCCAGACTGCATAGTACCCCACAATGAACCTGTGAAGCTATTACATGTCCTTTGTGCATGGTTAATTGAGTAGCCCTTCCATTTAGATTAGCTATCATGCTATTATAGTGTCCCGTGACTAAAAGCCATATGTATCCTGTTATTGTACATTTTACATGCCAATAGACGATACCTTTGGTATGCATAATATGCCTGTTATGCTGTGTAGCATATCTGACATATCTACCTACAATACTATACATTACACATATTGTTCATAGGTTCATAGGTTCATACTAGGCTATCTGCCCGAGGGCATTTACAAGCCTAGCCCATAGTTTTGTGGCTTACGCCACCCCTTTAGTATGGGGAACTATACCCATTATTTTGCTGTGCCTCTGTTGAGCAGTGACACTGAGGTAATCCCTGGGGTATATCTGCGATCTCCCATCCATTGGTCAAGATTTCTCTTGAACAAGGCCAGCGAGGTGCTCTGCCTCACATATACCGATTTTATTCCACAGCATAGGAGTCTTTGGGTGATGAATCTATCCTCCAGCACGTCCTATTAATAGCTGTGTCGAGGTTTAAGTCTCCCCCTTGTGACTCTGACGGATCTAGATTTTTGAGGTGAAGCATATTCATCAAATCTGGGTTTGACATGGCCTTGTATGTTAGGCAAAGGTCACCTCTGAGCAAGCGACTGAATAGAGCTGGAGTTCTTTCAGTCGGGCAGCATAGGACAGATGTTTGAGACCCTTTATCCTTTTGGTGAGGAACTTTTGTGGCCTCTCCAGCTGCTGCAAGTGTCGGGTCAGATACATTCCGAATGGGGCATTGTACTCAATCATTGGTCTGATGAGTGATGAGTATAGGAGACTATGACCTCCTTGATCTAGATGAGAATCCCTTCATGATAAGGTGGGCAATGTAGAAGGTCTTCCTAACTACTTTAGCTACATGGGTGTCAATGACAGACTACTATCAACCTGGGTCCCCAGGTCCCTGATAACTTCTTCTGTGCTCAGTGGATTGCCACCTATTTGGTAGCTAGGGTAACCTTGTTTTTCGAAGGGTATGACTATGCATTTTTGGCATTTAACTTTAGGCCATGGCTCTGGCACCAGTTATCCATTTCTGTGAGACCCTTCTGAAGGATATCTGTGTCAGATGTGTTTTCTACTATGGGCCCAGTTTGCAGTCATCTGCAAACTTTGTCAGCCATAACCCTCCTGTGTTTGCTTGTACTTAAAAGTAGATGCCAAACAAGAGTGGGCCCAGGACTGAGCCCTGTGGTACACCACTTGTGACAGGCTTTGAGTCTGACATGGCGCCAGCAACTCTGACCCTGTGGGTTCTGTCACTCAGCCAGTTTGCAACCCATCTTGTGATGTATGGGTTAACATTTAAGCTGATGAGTTTTTCAATGATACCAGTGGGGTATTGTATCAAGGCCTTCGCCAGATCGAGGTAGGCTGTATGGACTGCCTTTCCCTCATCAATGGCTTTGGTGACTGTTTCGAAAAATTCAAACAAGTTTAGAAGGCATGATCTGCCTTTGACAAAGTCAAACTGGGATGGATCCAAAGTCTGCAAATTCCCTATGTCTTTATTTATGAGGTCCATTATGATCCTCTCCATGGCTTTGCAGATAAGGCTTGTCAAGCTAATGGGCGGTAATTTCCAGGGTCGGTGGAGGCACCGCCTTTGTGAAGTGGGACCACAGTTGCAGTGCGCCACTCCCTGGCACGTATCCAGAGGTAAGACTATGATTAAACAGCTGTCCTAGCTGTGGGTTTAATTCTCGTTGAGTTCGTGGAGCACACAGCCGGGGACACCATCAGGTCCCATGGATGCTGTGTTTTTGCTTTGGAGAGCAGTTCTCACTTGGGTGTTGGAGATGTTTGGGGGCTGCAATCGCTTGGTATAGATATCTCTCCTTTTGGGGGAGGGAGAAGTTTGCACTGAACCTGTCAGCCAGTATGTTGGCAATGTCTGTAGGATCAGTAATCTTCACATCATTTTGAACTAGTTCTGAGCATATCTGGGAGTTTCCTCCCAGGTTTCTAACATAGCTAAAGAAGGCCTTATGATTGTCTTTTGAGTCTTTAGCTATTTTTCTCTCAAAATTTGCTTTGGATGATTTTATGAGAGCTCTTAGTTTTTACTTATAGTGATCAAGGGTGTCTTACCTTTTAAGGATTTTGCTCTGTCTTGTAGTAGCTTCCTCCTTTTGTTGTAGAGTTTGTTTATGGCTGGGGTCCACCAGACTGGGCTTGCCTTTGGTACAAAGAGTCTTTGTTTTGCTTGGGATTGCCTTATCCATGCAGTCCTGCAGGTGCTGGTAGAAGGCATTTGTAAGTGATTCAGCGGCTTGAGTACTGTTTTCTGCCGGCTCGGGGCCTTAAAGGAGACCACACTAGTCTTTAGAAGTGTGAAGTCGGCTTTCAGAAGTTCTTTACTGTGGTCTTTTTATTTCAGGTGGGGTGGGATGAGGACCTCCAGCGAGATTAGTTTGTGATCTGATCTCACCAGTGAGGGGTATACTTCGGTGTTGAACATTGTGCTCCCATGTTCGTGATGATGAGATCAAGTATGTTTTCTCCTCTTGTGGGGATGGTGACTAGTTGTTCCATGGCATTTGAGTTTATGAATTCCAGGAACTTTTGGGCTAGGGTGTTTGGGCTTGAGTAGTGTTCCCAGTCTATATTAGGGTAATTGAAGTCACCTAGTATGATGGTGTTTGGTGATACATTTATCCCCTCTAGTGTTTTCAGGAAGGCCATGTGAGGTTCCTGAGTTTGTGAGGGTGGCCTGTAACATGCTACAATTTGTAGAGCAGTCTTGCCTATGGTTAATTGCATTTATAATTTGTAATTATAATTATAATTTGTAATTTATAATTATATATAATTGCTAATTATATTTAAATAGTATCCCATAATGCAAAGCATACTTGCACAGCAGGACCACCTTAGACATGTCATTGTTGTTATATGCCCATACACATGCCTACTGTGACAGTATATCAACATATACTATCCCCTGCTATGGCACGTACTTGTTGGACATACCCTACCACTGATGGCGGGTGGTATGGAATTGTTGTGTTTAAAGCCCTCATGTAGCATCCCTTGTGGTGTTTGTGATGTTTACCTTGTGGCCCACTGCAGGACGCACAATTTCTACAAGCGTTAGTATGCTCAGCAAGACATCGCTACATAAATACCTTTTCCCACTTTATGCATTGCGGACACTTTTAATTAATACAAAACAAGCTATATGTACACTAACATAATTAATACAAAACATGCTATACATACACTTACATACCGAGTGTTCTACATACCTTGTTATCGTTCCGGACTTTCGTATCTATCTCTCTTACAATGTTTAAACAGTTCTATGGTATGAGCATACGGTTTGAATGTCTGGCAAGTCATCCTTATATACGTCGATACCTGTAACACTTGGATTCCTGCCACCAATTGGTGTTCCTGAGTGACTTATTACTTGCACATCAGCTGTGCAGCTACTCCATTCGCCAATTACATGGCAACAGTGGGGTATAATTGAATTCGCCACTTGGGCGTTTCCCATTTGCCCTACCTTCGGGGAGACGGCCTGTATTGTGTTTTGTTGTGTGTAATTGCAACTGCTATGTGTAGAGACACGTATAGTTTGGATTCATGTTCCCCGTAAATTGTGTGTGATGGCTAGAGTATGTGGTTCTATATGTGAGTGTACCTGTCATCCCAATCATCTGATAAGGGACTATTGCAAACAAAACCTGTAGCATTACCATTTGTTTCATTATACAATGGCTGCGATTTCACATGGCGCCTTTAAATGTGTCTCTCACAAGGTATGTTAACGCTTCTGCAGATGTAATTGACTGACTGGATGCTTGTGCTATAATTACAGTCTGTATTGCTATAGTTTCTAGTGTGGGGGATGTAGGTGGGTGTACATAGCATATACAGGTTTGTGGGGCTTACATTTCTACATATTCCATATATATGTGCATGGGCTCCTTCCCTAATTAAAGAGCCATCAGTTAGTAGACTTATGTTACGGGATTATACATTGGGCCGTTGTTAATTGGTTTCTTAATAGTATGCAGGTGAGGTTGATACTTCCATACTTCCTGAATTACAGCGATATGTAAAGGGATGTTTCTAAATGACAGCTATTCCATGTATTTCTGTCCCAGATATTTGCATTCATTGCAGTTGTGTTGGTAACAGAACCTCTTTGGCATGGGTTGCCTCCTTTTCAAGTAGCCATTGTGGGACACTTGCGGGACACACATCAGTGTTTACAGGCTGACACATACCCATGGTCAGTACACAGGATAGCACATACTTTTATCCTCAATACATAGTTATTGTTGTGGGACTTTGGCTACTTATCATATTGCATGTAACATTTACGTTTCTTACATACAGGCATAACTATTTAATCTCGGACAGTTGCCCTTTGTAGCGTTTTATGTCAGGACACAACTGCCCAGGGAGGGGCTGTCCCTCCTAATGGGGGACAGGTGGTAACCGTATGCCTATGGCTAGCTATACCCACACCTACCGTAATGATCTACCTCCAAGTTGGCACTAACAGACACACGATGCGGACACACACACACACACACACACACACACACACACACACACACACACACACACACACACACATTACAGTCACACGGAAACACACACGGCACCCTCAACACACACATACACAGACTACGGCAATCACAAACACAGTTGAACACAGTACCTATGTGGACCGCAACACCGGCAGCGGTAACTAAATGTCCCTTCATATCGTGATAATATTACTCACGGTTCTACTGTTCCGGTACTGTGCTCTTTCGGTCTTTCAGCCTCGTGGTTACGCGTGTCAGTATGTGACACATTCCATAGTTGGCGGTATCCTATTTATTTGTACCTCCAAGGTTTTATGAATGTCGTTGACCTATCTATATATTTGCAGATATCGGTAAATCCATATATACCAACATATATCTCTATTGCCCTTTCTATATATATATATATATATATATATATATATATATATATACATATATATATATATATATATATATATATATATATATATATATATATACATATATATATATATATATATATATATATATATATATATATATATATATATATATATATATCTCTGACAGGGAAAGTGACAGGCAAGCTACACCTTTCATTGTGTACTTGTCGGTGTATACTGTTTCCTGGACTCCACACGTTTGTGTCTGTACCTGTCACATTACACACCTGCCGTAGGTACATCTTGGCTACCATAGTGTTAGGTGATTGTATACATGATTGCGTGTTCTACTCCTGGCAGTGATTGTTTTACCCTTTAGAGCAGGCACTATTAGTACAGGGGTGAATAATGCTGGTTTCACCTGTTCTGGACATCATTGACCGTGATCTGCGTGATATTCAGAGAAGCTTAGCCCTGTTTCGTGCATATCCATATAGTCATTTTTAAACGACGCTTACCAGCAGTGGGAAACGCATATTCCCGCTAACGTGTGCTAAACATGATCTGATGACCTGCATCTGACATGCATTATTCGTGCCTTCGGGATTACGTTACATCCCTTGCAGGACATGGGACCTGGAATATGCACAATGGTCACTGCATTTGCCATTTGGCCATCTGGGATTTGTACACGTGTTATGGTGTTTTGTATGTGGAGTATACTATGGCTGTTACTCCGTACTGCACTCACATGGGTAACTCAGTTAGTTTACATATGGATGAGTCCAGTTAATGATATGCCCATGTGATGTTTACTGGATGTGCTCCAGCATTGGGTATGTATATCACAGTGAGCCACACACAATAATGTGCTACACATTCAAACAACCGTAGGTGGAGCATGCTGGGGTGATGAATACCTGTCATGAGTACACCCCATGCCTTGACACAACATCCATGATTACATTATGTGGAGCCCCTCATTAACGCAGCAGGGAATCCATGCAGAGTGTGTGCTGACCAGTGCTTACACACATGTGATCCCACGATTGCCTCTGCTCCACTGAGCGACATTTGGTTACTCAATGTTGTGGCAACAGCAGACACTGTTTGCCTCGTTTGGTGTATGGCCTCTGACAAATGGGCCTGTACCTACCAATGTACCTGGGAACCTATACACACAGCGCCAGCATATGCTGATAGGCGCATGTACTGTTCAGGTGTTGACATTCCTTGTTCCAATAGCTGTTGTGTGTACAATGTTTGAGGGCTGCCTATGTAGGATTCACACAGTGGGCCACCTATACATTACAATTTACAGGTGGTCGTGTGTGTGTGCCATCCATTTTACTGTGTGTGCAGGTGGAGAGGTGTGTCAGTCCTTAGGGGCCTACACTGTCAGAGTATGTGCTATACCTTCCCTCTTTGCCAAGGCGTAGGCATATTGGGCACACCTCCGTCTGCCTACTGGGGCTGGCACAGTGTGTTCGTGGTCTGAATCCTTCTGTTCCTGTGATGGCCTTGGCAATTGTGGTGGGCTATGAGGGCCTTCACCATTTTGTCCCTGCTGCAGCTGTTTCTGCAGGATCATATTATGTAGCATGGCACATACTATGAAGATGTGGGCGCACGTGCCTGGAGAGTACTGCAAAGCTCCACCAGATGTATCCAAGCAATGGAACCGTGATTTCAGCATCCCGAACACACGCTCTATGATGATTCTGGTTTGTGCATGTGCCTCATTATGGTGTTCTTGCATGGGTGTGTGTGCATTTCTGATGGGAGTCATCATCCATGGCTCCAGTGCATAGCCAGCATCCCCCTCAAGGTGGCCATGAGGGATGTCCCCTCTGACAAATACCTGATACAGCTGTGAGGCATGCCAGATATGGGAGTCATGGTAGCTTCCAGGGCTGCCAGCACACACATCCAAGATAACATTGCACATGACCTGGCAGTTGATGGAGTGGAATCCCTTGCAGTTTATGTAGCGCCTACCATGCTCACCGGGTGGTGACTTGATATGTATGTGCGTGCAGTCTATCGCACCCAGTACCTCTGGGTAGTGTGCCACATGGTGGAAGTGACGCATATTGCTGGCCAACACCTCCTGAGTTCGGGGGAAGTATATATGCTCATTGGCATGTGGTAACATGGCATCCAGGAACTGGTGTAGTACCCTGGATGCTGATGAATGTGAGATCCCCATTATATCTCCAGTTGGCCTTTGAAATGTACCTGTGGCTAGTATTCGCAAGCTTACACATACCTTCGTGTCCACTGAGATGGATTCCCCTCTGTTGTTTCTGGTTCTCAGGTGTGGCCGGCACAGCTCGACTATTTGCTGTAAGATGTCCCTGTCCACCCTGTAATGCTCTGCTATCTCCAGATCATATAGCCCCTGGTAGGTTACCCTTGGTCTGAACACTCTTCTCCTCCTCTGGGGCCTGCGGTGGTTGTCGGCATCATCCTCCACAACGCCGTTAGTCTCTAACACATGGTGATGAATCACAGCTATGGCAGCTCCCAAAATGTACAATTTAAAAGTTCCCCGTGTGTTTACACCTATGGTGCAGTGTTTGAGAATACACAGGTGTGTGTAGGATGCTTTCACACTTTATACTATTGTGCTGTGAACACCGATGATGTCATAGGGTGTGTATGTATGATCGTAGCTACAGGGTATCTTATGTGTTTTACTACAGGAACTACTATTGTGGTGCCTTTGGTGTTGAATTACATTTGGCTGCCGTGGATTACCTCTTGCCCTTCCCTTTACATTTCTTCATGTTTCACCTACCATTTTCTGGCATGCATCCAGCAGCCTGCTTTCATTTGTACTTTCATAGACCTGGCTTATCTTGCATAATGTGTTCTATTGCCGGTCTACTGTAGGTTTGCTTTGCTCTACTATGACAGTTCTCCTATCTTTACAATCCAATGCCTCCCCTCCTTTCTCTGCAATCCAATGCCTCCCCTATCCTGTTTTGCAGGTTTCTGCGAGCAGACCTGTCAGCTGTCATCGATTGGCCGCCGTGAGTTGATAGGTGTTAATTGCTCATTAGTACTCCAATTACCCTACTGCGGCATTTCCTTCTTTTCTTCCCCTGACCTTCCTGTTTGTGCTATTGTTCACGGCGCATGCATCCGCTTACCGGGTTTTGGGCATGTTTTCATCCCCGTACACATGCGCTTTCGAGCACCATATGTGCTCTCAGCTAAACGATTCTATACCTACCTCCCCACCCCTGTCCTGCAGCTTTGCTTAGCAATGGCCAGGCCAGATTGCATTGCTCCAATGTGCTTACAGCTACAGTGGCACACCCCTCTGCTGATGTCATGTATCACCTCTGAGCCACTCCTCTGTGTTATAGCGCTGTGCCGTATGGTACATTCTTCATTCGGCGGGACGTTTGCGATTCAGTATTGCCTGCCTCATTTGCATGGCATTGACTACTAATTCATAGTTACCACACCAAACACTGTCGCAGACCCTTAGTAACCCTTGCAGCTTGGTTGTGGTGTACCATGCATACAATTGCGTATTATGGTGAAATCCTGATTTGTATTACATTGCGATTTTATGACATTTGTATATATTTTCTTTGTGTTCCAGTTTGCTCACACATGCCCTGCGGTTGTACTGTGCGTTACTGTGGACATGACATTAAATGTTGTTTTTTAGGTGTTGTGCATCTTTTCTTATGCCATTGGCTGTGTATTTAGCCATTGGCATATGTTAACTTTGTAATACATGAGACTGGGCTGCTTCCATAGCTCCGATGTTCTGTTTGGGAAAATGTAAACCGTGTTTTTTGGTTTACATTTCCATGGGCTTACGCTACACCTGCACCACTTCATGAATCACTATATGCCTTTATTTGCATGATGCGACACTGCACATGGGGTGATTAGCATACCTAAGCTGAGGGCTGCACAGTTCTGGTGTATGCCGGTAGTGCACGTGGAATTGGATCGTACCTGAATCGCTCAACGGCCATATTTGGCATTATACCACCTACGCTACGCCTGCGCCTGGCGCAAGCTTCATGAATCCCGGGGATTGTTTATTTTCATAATTTATGAAACAAATTAACACTTTCAGTGAATTGTCATGTCTGCCACATTGTTGTTTCACACCATATACCTTAATAAAATGTAGATCTCTCAGTTATAAAAAATAGGAATATAAATAATTAAGTATGGATAATATGTGGCAAAGACTAATTTCCTCCCCTGCAGGACATCCTAGATTAACAAGTGTCATTTTGTTGATAACTCCTTACCCTTTCTGATATAGTCTATTATTAACTTGTAAGATGCTGAGTTAAAGAAGCCATACCCAAAAAGTTCTTGATGCCATAAGGAGGTATGGGTGTGACCTGGTGATATACAAGAAAGGCATTATAGGCTTGAGTGAGTTAATTAAACTAGTTGATTACTAGGGGTATATTTCTAGATCAGAGGTTGTTATTATCTCTCTCTACTTCTCCCTTATCATACCCACATTTGAATATAATGCCCCCTTTGGAATGTACCTGCACAAACATATGACTCAACTAGAAAAGCCTTAACATTTCCTCAGAAAGAAAATGAAAGACATGATTTGAATATGCTGTTCTGACTCCTCTAATGCATTATGTCTCTTCATATTAAGTTTTGATGTGTGACCTTCCCCTTACCTACAAAGTTTCTAATGATCAAGTATTTTGTTTTGCCTGCAAAATCTCTAATGATCTAGTAAGTACTAAGCATTATCCTACACATTCAGAAAACAAGTAACACCATAAATTCCCACCAGAAAGAAAGAAAGAAACCTCCACCACAGTACAAACAAAATCTGTTGGTGAGATAGATATCCTATCTTAAAGAATCCATCTCCTATGGAATAGACTTATCTTATTTGTTAAGTAGAATACTTCCTTGACCATCTTCAAACAAAATCTGGATGAATGGATGGGAAACCATGGGTTCACACAAACTCTTTCCCCTCAAGCCGACATTAAAAGGGGAAGAAATTCATTGGTAGCTACTCATATTAAAGGGTACTGACAAACGTGAACACATGAAGCCATGTCACAAGTGATACATCTGATCAAAAACCTACTATAACCTGTAAACCTATAAGCTAGATTAAGAGTGGTAATGCATTTCTTCTTAGATTTTGCTGCTGTGTAAGATAGATGGGGATGAGTTGATATATTATTAACCTAATGAGGTGATACTGCAGATAAAATATACTGGAGATGTCTAGTTGCCCAAGCAATATTGTGTCTGTCTTTATGAAGTTTAGAATAAGGTCTAAGAGTTAAACCTCATACTGGGCTTGTCCACATCTGTAGATATGGATTCAATGATTAAAAGAATGATTTTACAGGAAATGTTTATGCCACCAGCAAAGATTACATTAAGGCAGCTGAAAAAGCGAACAGTGTCAGGGAGACCAATCACCAAAGGAAACCACCACCAAAACCACTAAGAGAAGCAAAAAAAGCTTTTTAAAAAAACTTCTTTTATGTAAAGCTGCTAAAAAGCATGCTCCAGTACCACCACAATTGAAAAAGGCTTATTCATAACACCATATACACTTCTTTTATATAAAAAACATCATGGCATTATAAAAAACTTAAGTCTTTGGTTATTGTTCTCCCTGACACCATTCTCTGCATCAGCTGTTTGAGTCTTTGGTACACGGCCCTTGGAAGTCATTTATTGGAGCATTAAAAGAATAATATTGATTCAACTAAGGATGGATCTTACAAGGCTTACTTCAGATGTAGAACCACAGCTGGATCTTATAAGGCTCCTCTAAGTGGTTTTGGCAGTGGTTTCCTTTGGTTACAGATTAGATTAAGCCTATAATACTGAAGGACTAACAATAAGATAGGCATGCAAAATTTAAAAGAAAGATATCAGTGAGCGCAAAGGTGACAGTTAAGTTCTCATGAACCTTCCTTCTTTTATGTTTTTCATAATTGTTTTTAATAAGCAGGGCATGGCTATTGCTATACATTAATAAATGTGAAGCTTCTGCTTTTCCATGACCTTGGATTATAATGATAACATGAAATTGGGTGTGTGGAGTTTAATCTATAATCCCTGGATAATGCAATTACTGTGACAGGTTCCAAAGTTTATGGAAAGTGCCATCTGTTAAGGACAGATTAATAATATGCTTTAGGAACATGAAATTAATTAATGTTTCCATGAATATGAGTATTAAATCATCTTGCCCAACTAAGCATTAGTTTGGAAGCTTTTCTAGCCAGTGACATGCTCCGTATGTTGACTTGGTTTGATTGTTAACTGGGTAAGTAGGTAAGCTAGCCAGAAACCCTTTTCTGCTGTAGCTTGAGAAAAGAGGCTTGTTGAAAAATGGAGAATTAAGTTTTTTATAGAATAAAATCTTTTCCTATATATGTATTAGACAGGCAAGACAATCATAGTCAATGTTACAAATACAGTAGTGGGACCCTGTAATAGTACAGCACAACATGTAAAAAAAGAAAAGGATAACGTCCCTTTGGTGTTCCTTAGGTATGCCAAGGGCCACTGAGGGGACTTTATCCTAGATGTTCCTAGGGGATGCCATTAGTGTAAGACTTTTGCAAAGGGGTAGAATCCTGATTTATATTAAGATGGCAAATCAATCTCTAATAAATTTAGATATGAGACAATTTGCGTTTTAAGATTTATGTTTCTCTGCTTTCTGGCACACTGACTTGTGTTGGCTGACATCAGTGATGTTACTTCATATGTCATTTGGACTGCATTGCTAAGGACTCTTAGTTGAATATATTTCAGACAAGAAGTTTTATTGACATGTTATCCAGCTAGTCCTAAGATTATAAAAGCTGATTCAGCTAGTGCATGCATTTATGACTGAACATCTGACATGTTGATCTGTTAAGTTTTATTTCCTGTTTGACATCAACATTTATTTGAAGAGTTGTGAGCATATTAAACAGGTTCTGAAGAATTGTATCCAGTAATCATGAACTGTTACAATCTGTCACTCAGTATTTGCCAAATCAATGAGTAGTGATAGCTAATGATTTGATTTATAAGATCAAACACAGCAGTCCTCTTTTGGCAGAGAAAGAGATTAATATGATGCAATGAGAAAAAAACTTTGGTGGATAAGACCTGAAAGGGGGAGGTGATTACAATTCACTTTTATGCTGAATCTTTTGCTGAACATTTGTTAGGCCTGCAGGAAGTTTTATTATCTGAGCTGCTGTCAGTTTAATTATTGTGCACCCTTTTACTGGACCCCTGCTTACAATAAGTGTTGAGGTCATCAAGAGGAGTGGAACAGTGGAAGTTAATATGCATGTTCACATATTACACAGTTCTACCAAACATAGGTGAAGTGTTTGGGAGAGGGCTATAGACAGTGCTAAAAGTTGTAATGAAGGTGCAAGTAAGCTAGCCCATTTCTGGATCAATCTTATTAAAGAAACTTCTAATTAAACTGGGTAAGCAGGGGTACACCCTTCCAATTCTTACTCCTGTCACATAACTATACACACTTGTTGGTAAACTATGTCTGTGGACCTATATAAACTTTCAGCAAGCTTCAGTCATGAATCTGGGATAGTGATAATGTCAGAGTGATGTTTCAATATCCAAGTCTCAAACAGATTATATTTGCTTCAAATACTACCTGAACCAAAATTAGTAAGTGAGACACATTTTGAGGTATAAGGGAATATCATTTGTGGTACTACATTCAATATTACCTACATACCTCTTACCTATACAGATTTTCGCAGAATGTCCAGATTATTGACTCATATTTTTTATCTGTTTCTCATAAAATCGTGGTTTTCAGGCAAATCACTCTCAAATCATTGAGGGCTGAAGTCAGAAAATAATGACAGACAATTGAGCTTATGACGTCATACCCTTCAGAAAATACATGCAAATGCAAAATCTGTTATTCTATCAAGTTTCTAATTTTATAAGAGCAGTATTTAAAAAGTGTCCCTATTTTTGGGCCCTTGCTCCCCCCCCCCATTATTTATGGCTTTGTCCAGATTTCTTGCTCAAAGAGTTTGAGAGGTACGAATTATTTTTAAATGTCACATTTTGTCATTTTGTGCATATTGATGAAGGTTGGGATGGTAAAGTGGCACAGTGAGTAGAAAAAACTTACCTCATTGTAATTCTTGATTTGGGATAACACATCTGTTAGAATTTGCAGGTCCCCTTTATTTGTGTTGCTTTCCCTATGCCACTTGATTTCCTTCTGCATTTTCATTGCCCATAGGTATGCATGTTGTGTGTGTGTGTGTGTGTGTGTGTGTGTGTGTGTGTGTGTGTGTGTGAAGGCTGCCAGCCCAGCTAGCTGGGATTTTGTAAATAATTCTATGTTATTTGTGAACAGTAATATAATTTGTAAGCTTGTCTTACAAATGTAAGAAAACTATATGTTATGTGTATATTAAACTGCTGGTGTGTTGAACTGTATGTTCTGTACTGAGCTTCAAGAATGTAGCCACAGTGTAGCCTGCTGGAAGAGAGCAGAAATTTGTCTAAACTATATGCCTATGTAAATGTGTGTTTTCTTAATAGTAGCTGGAACATACAGAGTTAACTTGCAAACTCTGAGAAAATAAGTGAATATTTCTATAATGTGTTATAAAGTTAGGTAATACAGCAAAAAAGACAGAATGTTTGCAGCTAGAAATTATTTCTATTGTCTGGAAACAGAAATAATTACAGGTTTCAAGGGTAAAAGTATTTAACTGGTTTTACGGCTTGCAGTTCCAGGCAACTTCTTAGGGATAAGTATTTCTGACACAGAGGTGTTAATTTTAAAGGTTCTGTTAGCCTGGGAACTAAAGGCAGAAGTGACTAGAATGATGAAATCTGAGATAACCAAGCAGAAATGTTTGATAGTAATTTAAGAATTATCTCAGAGAGCGAGTCTGGGCATTTTGTATCTTGTCTTGGATCTGAACACATCCATCTTCAACACTTCTCATCTGTATTTGCCTTGCTCTGTAAGTAAGTTATTTAGAACATAGTTTCTCTTAGAGATAGACAGGAATACAATAAGATCAGTCTAGACATTTTCTGTATTTATATGAGACTGTTCTGCAATGTTGTTTTAAAATATTTCCTGTGATTCTAAACTCTGTTGTCACTGTGTTGAGTAATGAGCATTGTCTTGTGCTTTTATTATTTATTATTAAATATATTTAAACCTTTTAATTGTGGCTGGTCTGTTTATTGATATTTAAGCTCTTAGGGTACTTGCATATGCATTTGCTGAGATTGTACAGGCCACGCCTAAGTAGCCTTAAAAGTTTATTCACACTTTCCATTTGGATAACCGTAACATTACACAGTGGAATTGGTCTCCCTTTGTAAGGGCCTTATAGTAGCTGATAAGTAGTGGTTAGTGGCAGTGATTACTACCTTATAGTCTGGGCAGAAGGGGGCATAACTAGTAAACCTGTGCCAGCCTTCCCAGGAGAGTCTGTGCATTTGTATATAAATCAAATCTCAAAGTGTGTGTGTGTGTGTGTGTGTGTGTGTGTGTGTGTGTGTGTGTGTGTATGTGTGTGTGTGTGTGTGTGTGTGTGTGTGTGTGTATGTGTGTGTGTGTGTGTGTGTGTGTGTGTGTGTGTGTGTGTGTGTGTGTGTGTGTGTGTGTGTGTGTGTGTGTGTGTGTGTGTGTGTGTGTCATCTACTTGGGCAGGGACACGATGAACTGGTTGGATGGAGAGGGTGCTGGAGGTTTTGGCTTGGCCACTCGGCTGAGATCTTAACCCTATACCTCTGCCAGTGGGGGTCTTATTTGGGATCTGGAGAGAAAGGGAGAAACCAGCCCCAAACTGTCTGTGATTTCTGTGTGCTGTTAAGGGAAATTGTACTTTACTTTGTGTGTACTTGTCATCCTCCCAATGTGCACATCCCCCACTGGTGTTAGTGGTGAGGATTGAGGCTCCTTGATAACTGAGCCACTGCAGGGGAATCACAGTGTGTGTGCATGTGCGTGTGTGATACAGAAAAATGCCTCACATTCTTCTTCATTTCTCTTGTCTAGTAAACAGTGAATGGTGTCTGCTGTTTGTGAGGTCACTGTAGGAATCAGCTGTAACTCAACAATGGTGAATGTATGGATAAAATGAGCTCGGGTAGCATGACTAATATTAGCAGAAAAATTATGTTTTTATTCTAATAAAAGCTAAGCAATAGAAATAGACTGATCACTAAGCAGATAGGTTAATCGGGGATCCCCTCTCCAATTACTGTGGGCCATAGCAAACTGAAGTAGATTGTGGGGGAAATATAGCATAAATTAAGATTAATACCAGGAGGTATGGAAATGCACTAACAATAAGACAGACAAATAAAGACAGCTAAATTTAAGCAGGAATAGAGGCATGGAAATTTGGTATGCAGTTACAGAAAAGGTGATTAATATAAATTATTCACAGAAAAAATACATTAATTTGCAACATTATATGGCATTGTATATGTATGTATATATCCATCATGTCCAAAAGAAGTACCATCCTACTGAATGGTTAATTCTGTAAATATTTTAGGCACACAGGCGGATTATGACTAAGCATAGGAAAGTCTCCTTGATCTCCTTCCCCCATTCACCCTATTTAGTATATATCTTTAGCAGGTAGATAGAGCTTAACACTAAAAGCAGACTTAGAATGTGTCAGAAGAATGGCACTGTGAGCTGTGATAAAAAGGCTACCTATTACGCTATCACAGATGCAAGTTGTTGAATGCGTCTTTGTCGAACTGAAAAGTGCGAAAAGGCAAAATAACAAAGCAGCTTTTCAGTGAATTATTTCCCTGGGAAAGAATTTGTTTGGCCACTTTCACTACTTTGCCTTTTTGTCACTGTAGTGTGATCTTGGAGTTGGTATATTTAAATAGGGGGGTGGGGGCAAAGCCCCCCACATTATGTAATGTTTTACAGTTTTTTTCTTTTTTGGAACAGCGATTTTTTTCCCCTTGGAAAAAAAATAGCTGTTCTGACGTTTTGACATTGTAAGCTTTCGATTACATGGGGCTGATTATGTGTCGTTCGCTCTTCTGAGTATGCAATATCATAATATAGACCCGATAAAAATGATGTCAGATGGCGAAGGATGTTTGGAATGCTTAAACAAGTAATTAGCAAAGTGGACAATTCTAAAACAGATACAGACTCAATGAGGTCAATGAAAAGATATAAAAAAAGTTTTAAAACGATCCATTCAACTCACTAATAGTAAAGTTTAAAAGCTGAAAGACAAAATAAATAAAAAACAAAATAGTCTGATAGTGACACTGCAAAGCTTAGAAACATGGTAGAAGCTTTACTGCATAGCAAGAAGACACAGAGAAGAGGTCTTTCTGGAAAAGGTTCATGGCAATAAGTTTCCAGCAAGGAATGTAAGAATTGACTGCAGTGTGTTTCCAGAAAGAGTGCCTGGATTGTTTATTAAAGGAGCTTATTTTTTTGGATTGCTAAATAGAGTTCACCTTATAGAAAGAATGTCTGGAAGTGATAACTAGCTATGCCAGTTGTTATAGAAATCCCATAACTATAGGCTGAAGGAGTCTGTTATTTGAATGTAGTAGTTCAGTAAAGTTTAAAGTTCAAAGGATATTGTGTACAGATAGTGGAGGATTTCTTATTGCTAATTCACAATGAAAGGTTGCAGTAATCTTGAAGTGTATAGAACATGCACAAGTAAGGTCCTGCTGTTTATATCCCATACCCAACAACCCTGAAAACAATATAGCAGGGCATGACATATTAGGCCAAAAATCTAGAGCAGGCAGAATGCAGATATTTTGAAAACCACAAATCACTCATGGTCCTCTTGACAGAGTAGCATACAGTCTACTGGCTGGAAAAGAAAAGAAAAAATAACAAGGGCTGAACAAGTTGCCCTCATGATCAGATCCAGTTAACATACTGTCCAGTCTAGTTTTGCAGGAAGCAGAAACAGTTGAATGTGGTCTGGCAAAGGAAAACCTTCTGCAAAAAACAGATGCCTGAAGGAGTCAGAGATATATCCTGATTAAAGAGTGATGACCAGTACTGGAAAATGTGGGTTGTGCTGGATAAAGTAGGTGAATTATACTTTAAAAATGTGCAAACTGAACCAGACACTAAGACATTAGATGTTGGAGGCGAGGAGAGTGCAAGATGAGTGGGGATCCAAGAAGGCAGACAGCATCACTGATTGATGAGGAAAGTGCTTATGTGGAGTGGTGAAAGAGAAAGACTATTTTTAAGTAGATGAATTTAAGCTAGGATTTTTGGTCTAGATTAATTTCCATACAATCATTGTGTAATATGTTCCATGATATTTCCCTGCATAAGTCTTGGTTTTGTGAGAAGTGTGAAGGAAGGATCATCTGTTATTTATTTAAAGAAACAGACGGTTAAAAGAGACTGTGATTAGGATACCAGTTAAGCATGAGGAGGTCTGAAGAAAAACAAGGGAAAGAACAGCTTTGTTGTGGGGCAGAAAAAAACTCAGGCTGTTACTGCAACTAGTGGACAGGAAAGGCTAAACTCTTCTCTTTATAAGGGGTGAGCTGTTTTGAGTATGGAATAAAATGAGGGAAAAAAGAGCTTTCTTATTATACTAATAGCATGTTCAGTGCAGCACCAATTGGTAAATACAATTAATTTGGTTTCATGTTCCTAAATGGGCAGGTTCATATACATATACTGTATATGTGTGTGTATATGTATATGTATGTATATATATATATATATATATATATATATATATATATATATATATATATATATATATGGGTCTGCTTCAAAATCCTAACACCCAGAATATCGACATTTAAAATCCTGCAATGAAAATCATGAAACCGTGGAATCATGAACGTCAGATTTTTACTAGGGTAAATAAACACGACCAAATGGAAATGAAACTCATGCTGAGGTAAGTAAAATCCACCTAGGTGGGGAGCTAAGCCCCCACACCCCCTATATATACCAACTCCGGGATCGCACTACAGTGGAATAAAGGACATATTGGGCAAGTGTTTACTTACCCTAGTAAAAATCTGACATTCAAGTTTCCATAGTGTGTGTGTATGTCTGTCTGTGTGTGTGTGTGTGTGTGTGTGTGTGTGTGTGTGTGTGTGTGTGTGCATAATATACATCTATATATATATATATATATATATATATATATATATACACACACACACACACACACACACACACACATATATATAAAGAAAAAAAAAACGCTAAGTGACAAACACCATAAGTATTTACCTTTCTTTACTCACAGGGTCTGTCATTTGTGCATGTACAACATGGTTTGAGGAAGATGCTTTGCTCAAGTGCTTTATTTATTTATCTATTACTTTAAGTAAAGTAATGTGTTTTACTTAAAAGAACAAACAGCTCTAGAACAACCATGTGTAAAGTGCTACAACGTTCTGTTCATTGCCTTGCCATAAGTCCCCCAAGCCTTTCTGTGTTGGAGGGAAGCCTTCTAGCTTATCAGTGGGAGTGGTAAGCACTAGGTAACCTGTCTACCACATAAGTAGTGGTTCTGGTCCAGAATTTGTAGTTATTGGCCGTTTGGGCAATCTCTTCCATCTCTCTCAGCTTTCTGATTTGAAAGCCTGTATTTGCACTTGTTTCTGTCCTGTAACTCATCTAGTGCAGATACAGATTCTTAGTTTTAGCACTTAAATTTGCTTGTTCATGCTCAGCACTTGTTCAGAACTTGTAAGCACTAAATAAGCTACTAATTACTATAGCACTCTATCTTCCTCATTACCTAGAGGAAAACATTTTATTTACTTTTCTCACTTG
>NC_056732.1:968963424-969010924 GCF_019279795.1 Protopterus annectens
GGCAGATAAGCTCTTACCTTCCTGTTCATACCTGGCGAGTGTTTCTTTTACTTTAGGCCCAAAGAGGGATGAGCCATCAAAGGGAGCATTAACAAAGGAAAACTTGAAGGGCTCCATGAAATCGTAACGGTGCATCCAGGCCTGTCTCCTGATAGAGATGCCTGAACCTGCTGCCCCACTTGCTCCATCTGCTGCATATAAAATGAGTCTCATGGACAAGTTTATTTATTTTACATTTGTTTACCAGGGGTGTCTGACTGAGCCGAAAAGGCCCTTTTTCAGCAGAGGACAGGGGAGAAAAGCTCCACACAGAAAAGTAATTACATATACATTTAGATATGTAGACATGATCAGTATACACACAAATTGCAATAGACATGTTTTTACAGTGATATGCAGCACATCAAAAGTTACAGTGGAGAGAAGAAACAAAAAAAAAACATTAATTTAAAAATAAAGGTAATTAATAGATTTGTGGTGTACAGTTGAAATTTGGAACATAGGTAGAATACATACATAGTACATAGATACAGTACATACATTGTACATTAGCCAGTGTTTGTGAGTAAGAGTGAAAGCTGTTATCAAGTACGCTAGGCTTAGTATGTGTACCTTATCTGCTTTCACTAGCCTGGGGAGCAGTCATTGCACTGCCAGCTTTGCTTGAGATGTTGCCTAATGAGGTTTGTAAAGGAGGCTATAGACAATGTGTTTTGTATGCTAGTGGGGAAAAAGTTCCATTTTTTAGCCCTGAACTACTATATAGTGTGTCTCCAAAGCTATTATAGCTGTTGGTGACTTCTAGTAATAGTTTGCTTGATGATCTAAAAGACATTTTGGTTGAGTGATGTTGTACTAGGTTTTTGAGGGCAGGACACTTATTGGGGAGGTAATAGAGTGACAGAGGCAGAGCTGATTGTAGGTTAGGAAGTTGGGAAGTTGACAACAGAATTGAGGGTGGTGAGCTGTGCATTGACTTTTTCTGCCACTGCATCAGCTACAGCACCTTGGAGGGAGTCTGAAAGTTTCTTTATCAGGTCCTTCTGTAGTCCAGTGAAATGGATAAAGTAGTTCAGTGACCATCAGGTAAAGGTCACTGAGAAAAAGACGTGTTTCCTATTCCTATCCATGGTCCTGGAATCCTTATTAGCAGAATGGATAGAGGAACTGTCTCAGTCTTCCTTTTTTGTAACCACTGCCATGACCATGGCATCAACTGCTACACCTTTGGTTAGAAAAGCCTTATCCTTTGGGGTTGTGATATATTTGTCTGGAGTCCTAGGAGTGGGTTCTGTAGAATCTGATGTCTCCTAGGCCTTCTGAGAGATTAACTCAATAATCTCATTGGAAGGAGGCATCACCCAAGAGGTTGAAGGGTAAGATCCAAAGGCCTTCAGGTATACCAACTCTTTGGCCGAAAGGGGGGTGGACTGCCATTCACCTCTCTGTTTTAAAATTTCCAGGATGCCTCCAAAGGAGTCATCCTCAGGAGGTGACCATGGGGAACCTCGTGGAAGGAAGATCTGAGGAAGATTGTGTCTTAGACTGTAGGGTGGCCATCACCCTCATCATGACCTGAAAGGCAGTCCACTGCTGCTCCAAAGAACTCCCCGGATCTGACAAACAGGTTTTCAGAGATGATGGAGAGGACAGAAGCTCCAAAGCTGAATTAGGAGCCAAAGTCATCCATGCCGAGGCCTCAAGAGGCAGGATCGGATCTGAGGAGATCCAACCCAGCTCCGAGGACCTGACTAGAGAGTGTCAGCTCCGAGAGGTCTCCTGCTTCGACTGAGCAGAGATGCTTAGGGCAAATACTGGATCCAAGGAGCCAATGGGTCCTGGACCTAATACAGATACAAGCTGGATGTCAGAATCTTCTGGCTTCAAAACCGAGAGTTGGATCAGAGGAGGACCAGGCACTGAAGGGGAAAATTGTGTCTGATCCAAATCCTGTGGGTTTGGATCCAAAACTTGATCAAGGCAGGTGTCTTCAACAGCCTCTGCACTACTCTATCCACATCTTCATCAGAGAGGCTCATGGTTGTCTGGATAGAAAGGGTACGAGACCTGGATCTAGTCAGAAATGGAGAGGGGAGCTGAGAAGGGATTAGCTCCAAGAACAGAGATCGGCTGTGTTATCAAAACTCGGAGGCAAGGTAGACTTTGGAGCCGAAGGGCCAGATGAAGTTGACTTTGGAGTGGGAGGTTCTTTCTGTTCTGATGTAGTATTAGATCCTGAAGCTACTGACTGCTCGGAAGGTTCATTTAGAGCAGACAGTTTTGGCTGTTTTGGTTTTGGCTCCAAAGATGATTCTGGAGCTGGAGAAAAAGCTTTCTCAGACTTTTCCAATTTTGTAGAAGAGGAAGTGGGGGTAATAGCCTCAGCAAATGGGGTTTTCAATAACACCTTTATGATCAACTTGTTCTTACACTCCATGAGTGCTCTTTGCTTAAATTCATGACAGATTGAACAGATGAAGAGGCCCCCAAGCAGTGCACACATAGGGTGTGTGAGTCACCGAGGGGCATCTTTTTACCACATTACTCGCATTTTTTAAAGCCAAAAGGCTTTCCTTCTTTTTGACACATTATAACAACTACAAACAAACAGTACACACTCTAACTACAAAGATACTAATTGGAAGGAGAAGAAGAAGGATTTTTTTTAAATAATGAAAGGTAAAGAGCAGGTAGGGGTGCATCCTCTAACTCAAACAGATGTTAGTTAAATGTCCTCTAACTTAAATGTATGCTAGCTATGGACAGGGAGAAAGAAACAACTCCTTTAACACCAAGAAAAAAATTTTAGGTCAAAAGGAAGGGGAAGAAAGAAAAACACCCTCTAACTTAAACGAGTGTAAGTTAGACATCCTCTAACTTAAACGGATGCTAACCAAAAACTGAACAAAGGGAACTGACAGTAAAATACTATACTAAGAAGGTTGATAAAGAATTGTTAAATGGAAAAAAGGTTTAACTACAAGAATAGAAATAATAATTAAGAAACAACTTAGCCCAGAGCTTGTTAAATGATCCTCTCTTGCAGTGCAGCAAATGAGATCTGAGGAAGTTAGGAAACTGCATTATGGGTAGAGAAGGAGTCCCACGAGCTTTGCTGAAGACCTCAGGCTTTTGGAATGGCCGAGATGGATCCGATACATTGGATCTGACTCATCAGTGAAAATAAAGTTGAGATTGACAACAACACATTATTAATTTGCAACCTGGCTTCTGAATTACTGCAGGTGCATTGCTGTTTAATTACATAGGAATGTTTTGTTCCTGTTTTGCTACATCTAGCTATTACCTTTACAACAAAATCCAAATCTTTATCCACAGTTTTCTGTTGTGTATTTTCTTACTCATCTACTTTCTCAAACTTCTGATTTTGTGTGTCATAATATGCCTGTTGTGAAGCTAAATTCCACTATATGAGTCATTTTTGTAAAAATCAGTTTGGTGCCTTATAATCAAATTAAATTTAGTTAAGTCTTGAAGTTATAGCATATAATTGCAAGAGCATTTATGAAATATGTATTTTGTCTACATGCATGCTGTCATATAAAAGTATACCCTGTGCTAATTTGGCCAAGCTAGTTATCAAAACTACATTTTGATTCTTCACAGTTAGGTGACTTGGAGTCACACATTAGTAGCAGCAAGCAGCTGCACATGGTATGTCAGACACTTTGATGTCCAGTATATGAAAATCACAGGGAAGAGGGAGGAAAAACATACAATAATATCCTCACTCTGTCCACCTGATTAGATGACCTCCATTGTAATTAGTGAATAGAGAGAAGACTGTTGTAATGTTGCACATGGCACAATCGAGCATGTGTACGTGTGTGTCTGTGTGTGTGTGTGTGTGTGTGTGTGTGTGTGTGTGTGTGTGTGTGTGTGTGTGTGTGTGTGTGTGTGTGTGTGTGTGTGTGTGTGTGTGCATGTGTGTGTCTGCGTGTGGACATATATCTGTGCGTGTATTCGTTTGTGTGTGTGTGCGTGTGTGTGTGTGCGTGCGTGTGTGTGTGTGTGTGCGTGTGTGTGTGTGTGTGTGTGTGTGTGTGTGTGTGTGTGTGTGTGTGTGTGTGTGTGTGTGTGAAGTTATAGTAGTCTTCTGTTCTAATGCACTGTTCCATGTCTAGAAATCAGCATGACCAACCTTGTATTTCTTGAGAACTAAGGAATAATTAAACAATAATTCACGACTGTGTTTGGGTCTCTCAGGATTTACTCAAGGTTGGCATGGTTTGATCACGAGGATGAACAATTTTCTGAATTCTTCTTTAGGTATAACAACACCTATATAAACATTTCCATGCAAAACTCCTAAATGTTCTAGATTTTGAGGCTTACTTTCATTTATCCTCCCATTGTATCTTTGTATAATCATTTTCTATTCCCATTTCCTACTCTTGTAACCTCTTCTGACTAAATCTTAAAGCTATCATGCATTATTTTATATGCCCGACTAATTATCCTTTTTTACTGCAGCTTCTGTTTTAGACTAAACTATAAACTCAAGCAGAGTTGGACTTTCATTTAACTCTCCTCTGTCTCTTTTCTCTATACATATAATCAGTTATCAATCCCTGGTAGGGAAGGCATTCCCCAACCTTCAGTCTAAACTTCTTCTTTGCTTCATCCCACTCTATGATGTTTTCCACCTTTGTTATTTGCTCCTAATACCTTGGTTCCTTTCCTAATTTCACTGAATTTAGGTACAATATTAGATATTTACTCATGTATTCATTTGATCATAATCTTGGGGTTTATTCATTCACTAACATTATTCATTGACAACAGGATTGTGTTTTCACTATTACTATTTCTCAAATACATAACTGAGAAAGTATGCCACTTAAACATTTTCATTTTGGCTAGGTATAGTGTGTACATTTCACTTGCCTCAATGTTTATTTTCAACTGAAGCAGAGAGCTTCTTACTAACAGACAGGCACATATACGTACTTATAGTCTTTTTACACGATCAAGTTTAGTTACTCATATTATAGCGAACATTTACTACACTCATTTCACTAAGAGTGCACTTACGGGCAATATTTCAAGCAGTTTCTGATTACTTATAATTCCATGTCTTGAAGATGTGATGTGTTTATTCAGTACATGGTGAGGTAGGCTTCAAGGGTATTAACACAACGGAATAGAAGACACAGACACAATCTATACATTCCTAATTTTGCATGTTTTACAACATGCATACATGCTTTTAAAAAAAGTGGCGTAGAAGAGATGTTCTTAGAACTAGCATAGAGTTTGTTACATAACTTGTTTAGGGTGACAAACTAATCAAACTTTTACAGAGGTTCCATGAATGTTGCATTGTGTTGACTTACTTATCCAATAGGATAGGAATACATTTATGTTTTTAATAGATAAATTCAAAATCAACAAGTTTGTTTTTAATAAAAGTATTTTAGTAAATATGCATAGGTATATATATAAGCAGCGCAAAGCGCACCTATGACATGGAGCTTACACGTTGTAATAAGCTTTGAGATTGAATTGTAAAGTTCTTATATGCTGATTTGATAGAGAAGCTTTATTGGTGTTAGATGACTAAAAGTTGGTCAGAAAAGGCTTCATTTTAGTTGATTTTATTTGACAATATGTTACACAATAACGAACAACTTTGGAACTGTAAAAGGATACTGTATCCAAGCTGTTCTGTACCTTTAAAAATATGTGATGTCACGAACACTATAAAAAGAAGAAAGGGGAGGAGTACAAGTTGTTTGAAAAAGTTTTTGAATTTTTGGAAACGAAAAGCATTTTATTTTTGTTGTTCCATTTAACCAAATTCTATTGGAGTTGGTATCGCTTAAATAAATACATTTTTATATTGAACTAACACATTGCCGTGCATATTTGGATACAGGCACAAAGAAAGAAAACTTGGTCAGGTATATAGGTAACACTTGGTCCATTTGTCTGCAGCTATTCCAGGTTTTGGTTTCAATGGTTTTTGAGTTTGTTGGTCCTTTCCTATTTTTCCCCAACAAAATCTAGCCCCCTTCTTGCATTAATATATGCCTAGTCATCCCTATTGATAAAAATCTTTTTTGTATTCCCATGTTGGCTTCTTCTGCTTTGTACAAATAATATGTTGTATGATTGTCACAGATTTACTTAAGTGCCTACATCCAAAATCCTACTCTCTCTCCTTATTTCATCAACTCCCCCTCAACTCAGCATCATCGCTTTCCACTTTGATGTATAGTCTTCTCTTTGTGCTATGTATATGAGCCTTAACTGTGATGCTCTAAAGTATCCCCTCCAATCGGATAATCTCAAACCACCTTGTTCTGCGGGGAGAAACAACTTATCCCATTTAACTACTTCATCTAAGTTGAGTGACATTATTGTGGAACTCAAGATGTTCTGCAGGAATGTTATGTTACAAATATTGTATGGTAATGAGAGTTCAGATAGTAATAATATTTTCTATAAACCCAGTACCTCTGTATCCCAGAGTAATTAAAGAGTGGAAATGTTTTTGCAAGTATGTGAAGCAGAGATTTATGAGGTTTTGAATAAATGAAAACACCCTTTTCATAATTCAAATGTCAAAGAGAAACAGGCTTTGCTACAATTGAAAGAGAATGATCAAATAGTGATAAGACCCACCAATAAAGGGGGCGGTATAGTTGTAATAGATCGCAGTTTTTATCACAATAAGATGATGCAGTTGCTAACTGAGGAGGCTACTTATGTTTGCATTGATAAATCACATGTGAACAAGATAGACTCGACCATTAAAGCTAGATTGGAGATTTTATTGGATTTGTATAAGATCAATATAGAATTATTTAGATACTTATCTGTGGCCAATCAAATTATACCAATTATTAGTGGGTTGCTCAAAGTACACAAGGTATGATAAAAACCTCCCATGTGTCCACTTGTTTCAGGGAATGGCTGGGTAACATAACCTATTTCTATTTATTTGGATCAGCAATTCAAACAAATTTTGTTGAAAATGCCAGCTGTTATTAAGGATACAAGACATTTTCTGTATGTCTTATCAGAGTTTACCAACAGTTTGGAGGAAGGAATAGGAAGTTTGATGGTTACCCTACATGCCCAAAGCTTATTTACAGTGATTTTTAATAAATATGGAATAACTGCTGTGAAGAATATTTTTAAGAACTAGCACTGACTTTGATGACGATAGAATAGATTGCATAGCATTTTGCTAGAATTGGTTGTAGACAACAATATTTTTGTCTTTGAGAAGGATATCTATTGGCAAAAATGGGGAGTTGCAATGGGAACCCCCTGTGGAAATACATATCCCAATCTAGTACTGGCGGATTGGGAAGCCACAGTTGTATTTACTAATCACTCCTTCTCCTCAATGTTAAGATTTTATTAGCAATTTGTAGATGACATGTACTTGTTATGGGATGGTACATTACAATTACAAGACTTTCTAAGCTACCTTGAAACAACAATGGATTTTTTGGAATTCATGATACATTCTTCTGACTCTGCAGTAGATTTCCTCGATGTTAGACTGTCTATTGATATTGAAGGGAAAATTACCACCAGTTTATATCAAAAAGAATGCTAGAAGAATACTCTCTTATGTCATAGCAGTATGCATCCCCCACACATTTTTTCAAATGTGAATAAGAACCAACGTTTACATACATCCAAGCTGTATGCAGTGGAAGAGGAATACATAGCAGCTGTGGATATTATGGAGAATATACTAATGAAAAGAGGTTACAAGCAATCTGAAATTAAGAAAGGGATGCCTATGATGAAACAAATGAGGACTACATCAGGTAAACCCTTTTTTGCAAGAGGACTGCAACATGTGGAATCATTGAGAAATATGAATTTAGAATGGAAGAACACAATAGTTCTAACTTATACTGACAGCAGATAATTTGTGACATCATCAGAGAGAACTGGAAAATTTTAATAGCGGATACAAAGATCAAGAATATTGTAGGTGATAAACCTCTATTAATTTTAAAAGAAATCGTAATCTGAAACACCATCTTTGTTATAAGGCAACACAACAGAGACCATGAGATCTGACAGAAAAGGGACTTTTCCATGTAGAGTTTGTACATCATATAACTACATTTCAAACTTAAAGGAATTTGTACATCCTCTACAGAACAAGAAACATTATAGTTGAGCCAACGCTGATTGCAGAACAAGACATGTTGTTTGTATTGCAATTTGTTACTCCTGCAATTGCTTTTATGTAAGTAAAATGGATAGACAATTAAAAGAGCATATTTCTAAACATGTAAGTAATATATGACTGAAGGATGACAAGAGTCCATTGGCTAAACATATCATGATTAATTTGGGACATCATTTCAATTTTATGTTTTAATAGTGATATATGGAAAATTTTGTGGAAGTGATATTACTTTAAGGACAGAACGGGCTGAAATGGAATTGATAGTGGAGATGCAAGCTTATAAACTGCCAGGTCTTAATGCTAATGTGTCATTGAAGCCTGCCCTGAAGGGGGTGTCAACTTCACAAATAATTATTTAAAGCTGTTTTACTTCCAAATATCTTTAGAAGTATGTCTGAATATGGATTTTTTGATTTGCTGACATTTGAGATGGCATGGTGATACATTTACTTCAATGGAACTGGGAGTTAACTTTTAATTAAGAGCATGATTGGGCATTGGCTTACAGTTTTTTTTAAAAGAAGTTTGGGTTATGTTTATGTTAGATCTGAAGAAGGGTTTAAAGAGCCCAAAAGTGCTAGTCCCTTTTTGGTTTTATTTACATCTTTTATAGAGTTTTGTATTGCTGTTGGTTTTATTGCAGTTTTTAAATATTTATGCTTATACCCACAGTCTGGTGATCAGAAAGAGTTTATCTTTGTTTATAAATATATATATATATATATATATATATATATATATATATATATATATATATATATATATATATCTGTGGGTATTGCTGAACCATTTCATGTGGGGGGACATAATTTACTGCTATCACCTTTGTTTTACCCTCATTTATTTTATATCTTGAAAAAGAAAAAAACTTGAACCTGTTTCATAATGTTCCACAATGCTGAAAGATCTCTTTCTGAATTTATCAAATACAAAATAATATCATCTGCAAATAATTGCATTTTTTCTTGAGTGCCATACAAGGTATACTCTTGAATTTGTCAGTCCTATGGTTTCTTTTCCAATGGTGCTAAGTATAATGTAAAAGCAAAGGAGAAATAAAACAATCCTGGATGGTTCTTATATTCAAACCTAGCTTACCAATGAGGAACTCTACCTCCTTGATGCTTGCCTCTGTCCCTTCATGCATCTTCCAAATTAACCCCATTGTAATATCAGTAAATGTAAATGGTTATTGCCCTTTTCATTAAATTCCAGTTAACTCTATCAAATGCCTTCTCTGGATCAAGAGCCAACAATTACAGGGTCTTCTTGTACTCTGCTTCCCTTTGGATCATCATAATTCGGTTAATGTTATCAAAACCACATTGATCCACAGCTATCAAATTCAGTAACAAATGAACCATTATTGTAGCCAGTACATACGTAAATGCTTTGCAGCCATGGTTCAAAATTGGAACTGGGTTACGAGATGTTGGATTTAAAGGGTCTTTGACCCTTTGAGTAGTACAGCTCTAGAACGTTATTCCAAGATGTTGACACTGCTCCTCCTTTTAAAATATCATTAAACAAACCCTCCAAACTGTATCGCTTTCCCTCCTGTCTTTCACATTTTCAAAGGAATACTGTGTTTCGGAAGACTTTTCTGCTGCCTGATTATGCACTACCAATTTTATCTCTAACTTTATATACTGCTGCATTTATTTATTTATTTATTTATTATTTGTTGACTAAATTAGTCTAACAGGCTAGTAGTCTCTATTCAGGGAAGACCCTAGGAGGTATTTATACTGTGTTTTATACTTACACTCATCTTAAATATTAATTCTAGAGCCTCATCTCCTTCTAGCCTGGGCATATTTAAGTCTTTCTCTATTTGTTTCTTTTCATAATTCTCCATTCATGTGTTCATAAAAATGTTTATAGAATTTCCCTCAAAATGTCTGTAATACCTCTATACAGCTCTGGCACGTTTTCTAGTTATATAAGCCCTTAGCTTGGCAATACTCCCTTTCTGTTATTCTGCTGCCTCAGCCATTATGTTAATGTTTTTGTGCTCTGGGGTTTCATCAAAAATACTTGCATAACAGGGGCCATTTTAAGTTCATTCATATTATTCAACTATTCCCATAATTTTTCTTTCAGCACTCAACAACTGCTCCCCTTATTTTTCCATAAGAGCTCCTCCCATCTGTAATTCTATAACCACTCCTCTGCTATCCCTTCAGAAAGATTGTACATTCACTAGTAACTCCTGAATCATTTTTACTACCTCTCCCTTAAAGTCCTTCATTTTTAATAGGTAAGTGGGAAAGCACCAATGTTTGATGTTTAGTTAATTACTCTGACTCTTAGTCTTACCCACGGATTCACTATCCTTTCATGCAGGACTAGCTTAATCCTGCACGGAAGCAGCTGTTTAGGAGCAGGATAGCAGTGCACCATGCATATTAATGAAGGAGTGCTGCCTGAGCTCCTAAACAGACACTGAGCATGTATGAGTGCAGGGGGCGTGTCTGAGAGCAGAGCTCTCAGAATATACATGCCCCTGCAATGAAGAACAGCAGAGTATGAACAAGAATGCGCAAGACCGCTCATAGGTGTTCGCATACCCCCAGCAACATCCCCCCACGTTTACAAGAGCAATAGTTAAAACATTAAATATAAAGAATTTTTTTTTATGAATTAGATTACATTTAACCATAAGTGCGCGGGTTTGCCCATCACGTAGCTATGGTTAATGCAGCTAAAATGGCATAAGAGGTTAAAAAGCAAGATATATGCAAATGAAGCAATATAGCAATAGTGTAGTGGGCAGAGCCTTCACCTTACGAGCAGTCATTCCCGGTCTGAATCCCACTCCAGTGCAATCCATTTTCCATGTCAAATCACTGTATGATCAATTTATTTTGTTGCATCACCTACAATAACATATATTTACAACATTTATATATTTATAACATATATTTGTGAACTGGAGTACTGCATTAAATGCAGATGTGAGGTATCAGTGGCATAATGTTGCAAAGTCCACAGATGATCACAAGTGCCCCATACAGTATATGTACACGGGAATCAGGGATACAAATGGAAGGTAAAATGTGTAATGAATGATAATTCCATACAGTTTCCAAATCCACCACCTTCCCAAGAACCATTAGACATTATTGTCTAAATTAGTGTTCTGGTAAGCAGGAGTAAGCACTAGTAAGCAAGTGTAAGCACTATTAAGCAGTAGTAAGCAGGAGTCAGCATATTTAAACAGTAGTAAGTGGGTTTAAGCCTGTTTGCACAGGGGTAAGCAATGCACACACAGGTTAAGCAATATTGAAGCTAACTCTCTGTAAGCATATTTAACCAGAGGTTAGCATTGCTTACCTTCACGCAAACCTGTGCAAACCCACTTACAATTGCTTAAAATTGCCTTTGTCACTCTGTATGCAACAGCTAGTGTTCTGGCCAGAAACAAAAGAAACAGCCTTGGCAGATCTTGCCCCCAGGACTCTGTACACTATAGTCACAGTAGTTAACCACTAAGCCATCACAGCAGTACATAAAGACTGAGGTATCACCAAAGAGATCCTCACTATAGGAAATTCAAACTGAACATATGAAAGGAATCTATATACAGTCTTATGTTTTATAACCTACTACAAAACCTAAATATGTGAACTGGAGTACTGCATTAAGGCCAGATGTGAGGTGTCATTGTAATAAAGAGTTGAAATCCCTCAATAAACACAAGGACCACATACAGTGTATCTACACATGAATCATGGACACCAAACACATATATAACATGTAATGAATAATAAACCAATGCCACAATGCAAATATAATGCATCTTAAATATTAAGCAATGGTAAGCATTCCACAGCCCAGCTTAGTATGTGTAAACAATGCGTAGGCCAGCTGACTCAGTCTGCCCATTGGTCTACTCCTTTAAGTAATGCCCACTTTAGGTAAGCAGGTTTGCCCATAGCTTAGACTTTTCAAAACCATCCAATCATGGCAAAGTGTGGGGAATCGGCCCTATTTAAACCCAACAGGTGGGAATACATCTCATAACTGGTTGCAGCTTCCCCTTGTAGGCACTATGTCTGGAATGGGAAAGGGTGTGCACTTCTGGGCGCAGTGCTGGGGCATCCAGGAGTCCAGAGTCATGGCAGGACTCCTTGTGAAAGAACACGACATGAGACTACTTCAGGGCCAGTACTAGGGTTCCCAATACAAAGCAGAAGCCTGGGACCATCTTGCCTGTGATCTCACCAGTGCCACCAGCATACCCCGAACTGGTGAGCAGGTCAGGCATCACTACGCTGACCTGAAGCAGCGAAAGGGGGATCGCTTGGATCAGTGGATCCAACAAGCTAGGAGGACAAGGGAGTTCCCAGCCATGTGTAAGTATCAGTCCACTACCTGTTTAATAATTGCCAGCTCATGTATATGATGAATAGGTATGGCTAAATATTCCACTTATGTCTTTCACAGTGGCAAGTGAGTGGGCTATAAACCAGGTGGCCCATGCATGTCGATTTGAGTGGTTGTGATGTGAAGCAGGTTAGTAATACTCTTGCATGTACTGTCATAGGAAATAAATCTAAAAGTAGTAGTAAGTTAATTGCGTGTATAAAACCTGTATTGTTTAAGGCATGTACTGCACACACCAGAGAATATGGCAGGAAGAGTCTCATATAGGTTGTATGTAAATAAAAGCATAATAGCCTGACGATAAAGGTCAAACTGCTGGACTGCATGTGCTTATTCTGGTATCATATGGTAATGCAGATTTGCAGTCACTTAATAGTACTGTTGTATTAAACACTGTTACTCACACTGTTCTACATAAATAAAATGTATAGAAATGTCTGTATAAGACTGGTGTAATCCCAAGAGGTCATATAGTACAACTGAGAGAGACATAGACAGAAAACAGTGAAAAGACAAGCAACTAAATCCAAATAGCACACTCAACTGAGACGTTAACTGCTGTATTTTTAGCACACACAGCATCCTGGGAGTGGTAGTAGGCTATATACAGAATCATACCCCACAACTGTACAGATATGTCCAGAATGTCCAGTAAATTGGCCCATATCTGCTGCTTGTCATCCTGTCCCCCTGGGAAAGCAGTGGGATGATTCCAGACATTTAGGTAGCAGACAAGAAATACAACTGATTGTCAGACATCTATGAGAACAAACCTGTTATTCCAGCAACTCCTCAAAATGTTATGATAGTAATAAGCAACTATGTCCCATCTACACCCCCATGTTGTCAAGCTGTGACCAGAATGTGTACAGTAACAGAGTGAGATGTATGTGCATAATACTAATGTGGAATCTGGTAATTTCTGTGGAAACATTCAGGTAGTGCTAACAAACATTCCCCCCACAGGTCCGTCAGATATGAACACAGTGCCTAGAAATAAAAGGCTGATACCATGTACTGGACTGTTTACTCTGGTATTGTATAGAATTGTTAGTGCTGCAGTTGCTCTGAATAACAAGGTATTAGTCATCACTGTCACCACACTGTGCTACATAATATAAATATCTAGGAAATCCTGTATAAGAGTGTTGTAATACAAGGTTAGAATGTAAAACCACAGGAGAATTATAGACAGAAATCAGATAAGAGATACACAGCAATATCTATATAGCACACACAACTGTGATGGACAGTGTTTTATTTTTAGCAGACACAGCTATGGGCCTAATTCTGGGAGTGGTAATAAGCTGTATGCAGAATCATACCCCACAAGTGTACAGAAATGTCCAAAATGTCCAGTTAATCGGCCCATATCTGCCGACTGTCACCCTGTCCCCCTGGCATATCAGTGTGCTAATCTCTGACATGTAGGCAGCATTTCATGTCATATAACTGTCAGGCCTGTACATAATTGGAAAATGTCAATGAAAACAAACTTGTCTTTGTACAATTCACTAAAGGTGTAAGAGGGAAATAGTAGAAATATATCCTGGTTCAGTTACATGTGGTCAAGACATGCCCAGAGACTGTGCAAAAACAGATGGACAGGTATGTGCATAACATCAACCTGGAATCTGGGAGTATATGTAGAAACAGTTAGTTAGTATTAACAAACAATTCCTCCACAGATATACCAGGTAAGAGGTGTATACTGTAGGTAAAACCAGTTCATGTATATAGCTGTTGACAGCCATACCACTGTCCAAACTAAGGCAAAAGGGTAGTGTACTAATACTTGTAAGGTACAGATAACAGCACTGACTAGGAAAGTAATGCAAACTACAGGAATATACTAGTTGTTAATTGACAGCTTTCTCTCCCCCCACCATATCTGCAACAATAAACTAAATACCCAACTCAATTGGTATGTGCTGACTTAATTCTAATGATGGGACATATATCCTATTGTGCGATAATTATTTAAATCTCTTTCTATGCATGTGCTATGTTGAAATACTCCCACATTGGTGGCATAGTGCCATCAATGTAACTGCATACTGTTGTAATTACCACTGTGGTCCCATATATGCATGTGCTCTGTTTGCTATGCAACTGTTCTATATCTGGTATTTGGGTTAATGGGAATATCTATGCATGCTGTTATACCTAATCCTGGATTGTGTTGACTATTACTAACCCACATATGTTGATAAAACTTAAACACCATAGCACATATGGGAATGCGGGTCCCAGCCGACCCACCTGTCCCACCTCAACTGGCCATGGCACCAGCACATCTGGGGCCCAACCCAGGACCTCCTCTTCCATTGGTCTTGCACCACCTTCGGGTGGAATCGTCTCAGGGGATGGGGCTCACCACCCCAGGAGTGGGTGTGCACAGGAACCTGTCACCCATTGCCAGGTCCGGGTCGTGGTGCGTAGCGAGCTCCATAGGGAGTTTGGAGATTTGCTACACCAGCTTGATGGCAATGTGTCACACCTAGGGGGTTGGACTAGCTCTCGGACTCAGCCCCCAGCACAGCCACCTTCGGGGCTGTGAAGGTGCAGTGGTGACTGCCCATGGGTGGGGACCTCAGTCCCACTGTTTCCATTAGGGGGGTCATAGGCTTCTGATTTCCCAACACCCCTTCCCATCAAGGTGTTTAACCCACACATGTGTCATATACTGACCCTGTATGCGTCTTGTTTGACTTGTCTGCTAACCTACCCAACCTACCTCCCCAAATATACCTACTATCCCTTCCCAACATCCCACTCTCACCTAAAAAAAAGGGCAATCTGTTCCCCCTAAAAAATCTCACCCCATGCATAGCTGTCCATTTTGCACACGTGTCCACTGGACACATGTAATCTGGTCTAATTGGCTTAACAACATATTATTATTTTCCTCACTTTTTTCTTCAGGGGTAGGAGTGTCCAAATATATCTCCAAATTCAGAGTATATATACACAGCTGTTGCTGTAGAAGAAATGGGCAGCTATGGACCTTCCCTACACTCTTCCTGCACATCCCTAGCTATTTTCCCTACTGTCTTTCCCTCTTTGTGCCCCTTTTTCACCACTTTCCTGTCAGCCCTTTTTAATTTCTTTTAAAGAAATTAGCGAGGAGGTAAGCGGGAATAAGCACTTTTAAGCAGCAGTAAGCAGGTTTAAGCCTGTTTGCCCTGGGGTAAGCAATGCCTACACACGTTAAGCAATTTAGAAGCTAACTGAGATAAGAAACTGTAACTGGAAGTTAGCAGTGCTTACCTTCATGCAAACCCACTTACAACTGCTTAAAAGTGCCTTAATCACTCTTATCCAATGTCCCTTGGTCTGACCAGCAACAAACTAAACAGTGTCTGCAAGGCTCAAACCCAGGACCCTGCACACCATACCCAAAGTGATTTGCCACTAAGCCATGTTAGAGATACATAACCCTGAAATAAATCCACAGAGCTGACTTGAAACCACTGAACTTATGTTATTGAATTAAGCGCTTTTGTCAGGCATTCACCTCAAGACTTCATCAGAATAACTGAAATTAATTAAACATCTCATTAAATACAAAAATGCTCCTATCACATGTCAAAACTATGCATCCCAATTGGTTAAAACCTAACACTAAAATTTTAAACTGGGCCTCTTATTCCAAGCATATTACTAATTACTAGTTAGGACATGTATATTAATCCAATAACATTTATATAATATTGCAACAAGTAATTAACAATTCAATAAATTCTTGAATGTAGATAAAAACATTATAACCAAAATCATAGTGAAAGCAGTAGATGCAAATTTACATTAATACAACCAGTACATGTTTATTCTATGCACCTACAAGTGAAAATCGGACTTAAGTTTTAAATAACTTGAAATGGATAATGTATCATTTAATCCAAAATTGTTGGTAGCATTACATCTCAATTGCCAGAGTAATTCCTTGTATTTAAGAAGTAACAGGTCCACCCCTGGTCCCTTCGAGACATACTTGTTCCAAAACAGAACATTTAAAATATGCTGTGGATACTCTATAATATGCCTAGCCTAACCCTGATGTTTTCACAAACATATCATCCAGCACAGTCATTCAACAGTACATGAAATGTATTTATACATGTAGATGTATGTGTATGTGTGTGTGTGTGTGTGTGTGTAGATATATATATATATATATATATATATATATATATATATATATATATATATATATATATATAAAATTAAAATTAACCACACTCAAAAAAAATTGAATGAAGAGAAGAAATTTTAACTAAGAAATGAACTTCGAGACAATAAAAGCATTCAAAAAAATAGTAAATCACACCAACAAATCTTGTAGAACTTTAGCGCTTTCGTCTTATTTATTATCAAGACTTCTTCAGAAAGACATGTTTCATAAGTATGAGCAACCATTTTCACTTCCTTTATATACATTAGTTCTAGCAGGCCATTTAAATTAACAACAGTTCCTTTCCAATAAGTGTGAACAAGCAGGGTGCTGTGTGCATTTTCATTAACATTGCAATCGCAGTTACACAAGGTAAATTGGTCAGACAGTAATAGCCTTGTGGTGCCGTGTGCATGCTAAAAGGGATTTTGTGCAAAAAGGGATTGTGTGCAAAAAGGGACTGTGTACAAAAAGGGATTGTGTGCAAAAAAAAAAAAAAAAAAAGACGGGGGAACCGGGAAGGATGACAGTCATGCTGTTATGATTCTAATATAAAAACGTAACTTATGAGTCTTTGCCTCCAAAGGTAAGTAAAGAAGGGAACGGAGGAAGGTGGAGGAGTCAGGTAGAGAGTCCTACTATGCTTTGGTATCGGTGTGTGTGTAGAGAAATGTGTGGATATGTCACCTAATGGGGGAGTGGGAAGAATGCGGTGTGGACTTGAGGGGGGGGCTGTTAGGGGGGCGCCCATGACAAGAAACATATGAATAACAGAGTATCCCAGAAGACTGTCAGTGCGGATGGTACCACCCGTGGGCTGGTTCGGATGGTATCACCCCTTGAATGGCTGCGTGAAATAGTGAGACCGGGGGGTATAGTTGGTGGGGTCAGCGGGGGCTAACCTGGTGATTAGGAGCATGTGTGTAGGGGGTATGGGGGAGTCAAAAAGTCAGAGAGAGAGAGAGAGAGAGGAAACAATATATTCACTTGCACAGCTGTAAATCCATAAACACATTAAATCTACTTGCACAATTCTTCAAACCCTCTTGCACAGTTCTTCAAACCCTATCACATTTCAATCTCTATACCATTTAAGTGCACATTTAAAGTTCAGTGTCTCGTTGAGACCTGGATAGACATCAGCTCTCAGTTCTATCTGCCATTTTAATTCCCGGACTTGCAGGAATGTATCCATGTCCCCTACAAATTCTGTTATTTTTTTCAGCACTGTGAATTTGAATCCTGTGAAGTTTGGGCAAATAGCACTGTGTTTAGCCCAGGCATTCAAACTGTCCTGTTTGTGTATTGCTGCAGTGTGTTCTTTAATATAGCTACTCAGCTTCCTGTTCGTTTTGCCGATATAGAAATTCCCACAGTGTTTGCAGAAAGCACAGTAGACTACATTTTTTGTGTTGCAGTCATAGTGGTCATGTAGACTGACAGTTCTGTTGCAGTGCGGGAAGGTGACTTTGTTGTTTTTTCATATGTGTACATAGGCAACACACTTGCTGCAGTCAGACATTCCAGGTTCTGTCGATACTTCGCTCTGTGGGGATGGACTTTTAATCCTCTCGAACGCACCACCAAAAGAAGAGGTTTGTTTGAAACAGAAGTTTGGGGATGTCCCAAGTAACTTTGTCAGACCTTTTTCTCCTCCCAAGATGTCCCAGATGTTGGTGAGGACCCCTCTGATTCCAAACATATCATTGGAAATTGGAAGGGGGAAACTTGACACCCAGTCCTTTTTGTTCGGTCCATTCTGTGCCCTTGCTGTGAATCCCTTTTCCAGGATTGGTGGGTACCTGGATTGTCTGTGCTGTATGATCTCTTGGAACAGGTTGTCCACTAGATACTCTGGGTATTTTCTTTCTAGGAACAAGTTTCTGAGGTAAAAACCTTCCTTGATGAAAACCTCGTCCCTAAAAATGAGTCTGGATAACCGGATGAATTGTCCTTTTACAATATTCTTTTTCATGAAATGGGGATGCTGGCTGCTGAACTCTAGATAGTTATTCCGGAAAATGGGCTTGCGGTAGATGTTGGAGTCAAACTGTCCACTTTCTGGGTCTATAGTGAGGTGGATATCCAGGAAATGAGTGGTGGTTCAGATATGTCCTACAGTGAGGGTCAGGAAGTCCAGACTCTGGAAAAGGGTTTCCAGAAAATTGCTCAGAGAAAGTCTGTCCCCCTTCCAGACAAAAAAGACGTCATCAATATAACGCCTGTACATTATGGTGTCGTTGAACCTGGGCAGTGATTCAACCTTATCCATTTCCCAGGCACTGAGGACTAAGTTTGCATATGCTGGGGCCATTTTAGACCCCATGGCTACCCCTTTCTGTTGGTGGTAAATCTTCCCGTTGAATTGAAAGAGGTTATTTTTTAATACTGCTTCTGTTAACCTGCATACAGTATTAATCTTAGTCCTGCTTAGGTTGGAGTGCCTGTTCAGGTACTGTCTGGTGAGGGTCAGTCCTTTGGTGGGGGGGATGTTTGTGTAGAGTGCTTCTACATCTAGGGTGACCAGTAAATATTCCCCTCCATCCAGCCTTAGTTTGAAGATGTCATTTAGAAAAGTCCAGGAGTCCTTGGTGTAGTATTTGCTGTTCTGTACAATGGGGTTAAGGATGTGGTCTATGTATTGTGCAATCTTTTCTGTTTTTGTCCTTCGGTTGATACCACATGGCAGAAAGGTGGATTTTCAGGGTTCTTGTGAACCTTGGGGATTCCAAAAAAATTTCCAAGGCTGGGTGTCATGACCTGCATGAAGTCTTTTTCATCTTGAGAGATCTCATCCCTGAGGTACAGTTCCAACAGTAGGTTGTCAATTTGTTTAAAGTTTTGTTGTACCTGGTTGATGTTGACCTTTTTGTAGAACTGGTTATTCATGAGGGATGTGTTTGGATATATTTCTCCTGCTCCATCACTACTATCCCGGATCCCTTGTCAGCCTTCATAATCCGTAGGGATTTGTCCTGACTCAGTTCCTTCCAAGCCTGTCTTTCTTCCCTGTTCAGGTTGTGCCACTTTGCCGAGGGCTTATCAGAAAGGAGTTTCCTGATATCCCTTTCGCAGGTACTCGCAAATAGGCTCAGTGTGTTGGAGAGTGCAGGAGTGTACAGGCTCTTTATCTTAAGGGATCTGTTGTTATCTTCCGAGCTTTCCTCATCTTCTTCCTCTTCATATTGTTGTATATCTAATTTTAGTTGTAACTTTCTCAGGTAGCACTTGAGGTCCAGGATAACATCCGCCGTGTTGGCTCTCTGCGCCGGGATGAAAGAAAAGCCTTTCTTCAGTACCTTATGATGGCTTTCTGAGAAAACTCGTGTGGTAAGGTTAAAGATGTCACCTACCCCTGCTGGAGACCTGAAGTCAGTGCTATCAGGTGCTGGTATCATCGAATGGGGAGGGTGATCAGTGTGGTCCATCCCAGTAATACTAGTACTGTATCCCGTTCCCGCTCCTTCTTCCCCTGTGATTGTTGTTCCCCCTCCTTCCCTCAATATTGTTGGTGTTGTGGTTCCAGTTTCATTCATTACCCCCAGGTCTGAACCTGGTATAAGTCCTGGTTCTGGTTGTGAGTCCTGCTGAAGATAAAAAAAACATTGTTGTTGCCACTTGTGTTGTTGGAAGACTGGTCGTTCATTGGTGGGGTCTGATAAACCCTTCCTTGATTGATCGCACTGTCCGGTGTCCTGCGGTTTGTATTGTTGTTGTCCTCATTGTTGTCGTGGTGGTCAAGTTCACTGGTGTCTGGATCTCTCTGTGTCAGCTGATTCTGAAGAGGCATTTCTGGTCTTGGCTGTCCCCTAGGAGGAGTATTTACCATCATCTGGGAACTACTCCCTGCTAGTGGGCTGGATGTGATGAGTCTATCCAACTCTGGTGTGTTGGGTCCATTTCTGGGTTCTTGTAATTCTGTCGTAGGCCTTAGTTCGGTTGTGGACAATGGATTGGTTGTGGGATATCTGCCTGGCCTTCTCCGTGTGTGTAAGGAGCGTGCGGGCCTGACCGGGTATGCTTTTCCTTCCTCATGTTGTTTAATGTCCCTAAGCAATTTGCCTTTCTTGCGTTCAATCAGTGTCGCCACATGCCTAGTGATTTTGTGCGGTACATTGTCCCACATTTCTGTGAAGTCAATAAATGTGGGATCCTGCAGGATGCGTTTTTGCAGATCATCTATTTGAGACTTGTAGGTGGCCATACTCTCAGTATTACTTTGGATGAGTGCTTTGATAGCTGCTAGCCCAGAGTCATTATATATTTTGACCAGTTCTTTGTGAAGCTGAGAGTTTGGAGTAGTCCTGTTAGGAAATTTGTTACACCTGAGACCCTGTGGGACTATATCCAGCTCTAAACACCTTTCCAGATAGAAGTTGTCATGCTCCAGGTTTTTGTAGGTTTTAATCAGTCTCTCGAATCTGGTAATCAGAGACCTGGCACTCTGTGAGACCCCCTCTGTTTTGACTGTACTCCAGTTGTGCTGTTTTATTCTGGACCGGGCAACGGAAGGGATTGATTTCCGTCTGCGTGAGTATCAGGTCAAGAGCTTGTGTGGTCCTTATTTCTGTACCAGTTCTGTTGTTAATTGTGGCCCTGGGTCCAGAGTGGTCTGGGGGTTCAGTGTGGTCTCTGGTGATCCTTTCATTTGTAGGTGTTAAAGGTCTGCTGTTTAGGTCCTCGAAGAGATCCTGCGCCAAACGAATTCCTTCCGATAATATTGTAAGAACTGTTGTTGGATCAATGGGTGTCCTACTCCTGGTTGCTTCTGTCTTCAGTTGGCTACTAGAGCCTGAGTTGGGTGCTATGTTTCCTGTCATACTGTCACGTGGAGTAGAAGACTTACAACTAAAATTAACCGCACTCAAAAAAAAATTGAACGAAGAGAAGAAATTTTAACTAAGAAATGAACTTTGTGACAATAAAAGCATTCAAAAAAATAGTAAATCACACCAGCAACTCTTGTAGAACTTTAGCGCTTTCATCTTATTATCAAGACTTTTTCAGAAAGACATGTTTCATAAGTATGAGCAACCATTTTCACTTCCTTTATATACATTAGTTCTGGCAGGCCATTTAAATTAACAACAGTTCCTTTTCAATAGTAAAGTGTGAACAAGCAGGGTGCTGTGTGCATTTTCATTAACATTACAATCGCAGTTACACAAGGTAAATTGGTCAGACAGTAATAGCCTTGTGATGCCGTGTGCATACTAAAAGGGATTGTGTGCAAAAAGGGATTGTGTGCAAAAAGGGACTGTGTGCAAAAAGGGATTGTGTGCAAAAAAAAAAAAAAAAAAATTATAGGGGAACCGGGAAGGATGACAGTCATGCTGTGATGATTCTAAAATAAAAACGTAACTTATGAGTCTTTGCCTCCAAAGGTAAGTAAAGAAGGGAACGGAGGAAGGTGGAGGAGTCAGGTAGAGAGTCCTACTATGCTTTGGTATCGGTGTGTGTGTGTGTGTGTAGAGAAATGTGTGGGTATGCCACCTGATGGGGGAGTGGGAGGAATGCGGTGTGGACTTGAGGGGGGGCTGTTAGGGGGCCGCCCATGACAAGAAACATATGAATAACAGAGTGTCCCAGAAGACTGTCAGTTCCCTTCTTTACTTACCTTTGGAGGCAAAGACTCATAAGTTTCGTTTTTATATTAGAATCATCACAGCATGACTGTCATCCTTCCCAGTTCCCCCATAATTTTTTTTTTTTTTTTTTTTACACACAGTCCCTTTTTACACACATTCTCATTTTGCACACAATCCCTTTTTGCATACAATCCCTTTTAGTATGCACACGGCACCACAAGGCTATTACTGTCTGACCAATTTACCTAATGTAACTGCAATTGTAATGTTAATGAAAATGCACACAGCACCCTGCCTGTTCACACTTTACTATTGGAAAAAAACTGTTGTTAATTTAAATGGCCTGCTAGAACTAATGTATATAAAGGAAGTGAAAATGGTTGCTCATACTTATGAAACATGTCTTTCTGAAGAAGTCTTGATAATAAATAAGACAAAAGCGCTAAAGTTCTACAAGAGTTGTTGGTGTGAAATACTATTTTTTTGAATGCTTTTATTGTCACGAAGTTCATTTCTTAGTTTATATATATATATATATATATATATATATATATAGATAGATAGATAGATAGATATATATATATATATATATATATATATATATATATATATATAAAATCTACATATATATATATATATATATATATATATATATATACACATATGCATACATCTATAGATATATATGTCTACATATATATATATATATATATGTGTGTGTGTGTGTGTGTGTGTGTGTGTGTGTATGTGTGTGTGTATAAGTATATATATATATATATATATATATATATATATATATATATCTATATATATACTTACAGATATATATCTATAGATATAAAAAAAGAACATAACAAATGCATATATGACCACATGCACCCTTAATGGGGGTGAGGAGGCCCAAGCCACATACGTCTTGTACGTATTGATACCACCCCCCCCACCACAGCCAAACAGGTCTGCCCTGCAATACAGTACCAACTCTTGCAAGTCCCATAACAAGGACCTGAGGGTCATCCCAGGTTGGAAGGTTTGGAGACAAAGCCAGAGAGTCAATATTATGTTGGTTTAGACATGTGCTGTGGAGGGATGCTGAGTATATTGGGGAAAAGTTGCTAAGTATGAAGCTACCAGGTAACAGGAAAAGAGGAAGGCCTAAGATAATGTTTATGGATGTGGTGAGAGAGAAAATGCAGGTGGTTGGTGTGACAGAGTACAATACAGATGACAGGAAGAGATGGTAACAGATGAGCTGCTGTGGCGACCCCTAACATTGATATATATATATATATATATATATATATATATATAGCTATATTTATATATATCTGTATATCTGTAGATGTATATATATATATATATATATACATATATATATATATATATATATATATATATATATATATATATATATATATATATATATATATATATATATATATATATATATATATATATATATATATATATATACATATATAGATATATATGTAACTACATATATACATATACACACACAAAGATATGTATAGGAAGAAACATGTTTAGAGGGTGCGCACCATACGGAACAGCCAGTATGCCTATAATTTGCCCCCTTACCAATTAGACACTATATGAGTCGTCCATACAAAAGACAATTGTTGCCTGCTACATATACCCACAGAGAGGTCAAAGGATATAACATCAGACACAGGTGTGCATATATGAGAAAGCTTTATTTGTGTACTATTACAGTTGTATATGCCATGTCATATAGCTGTTTAGACTCTGAAATACATATAAACAGACTATTGTAACTGTCAAACAGATACATTAATACAGTATTCCAGAAAGCATTACATATGTTGCTGTGCAGGCCAAGGCCTTCAAGTAGTACAACAGTAAAGACAGACTGGGCCACAGGATAACAATCAATCAACAGAAAGTAATTCAGATGTATAGTCCAGCAGCCTCCATCTACACTCTGTGTTCACAATCCCTAGGGGATAAAGACCACAGTTGTCACAATGGGATGTATCTGTTACAAAACAAGGCATAACTGAAACCATCACAATCACACTGACAAACAGAACAGTCTGTATGGCAGGAAGCAGTAGGCCTGCATTTAGCCAAGGTGAATTATATGGTAATGTACATCCAGATACCTTAAGGCACTTTACCCCTGATACAGCCTAGGTTAGTTATGGTGCAACCCTCCCCATAGACTGACATACAGGGCCATATACCACTGTTACATACACTGGCCTCAAGACTGCATAAGGGCACACATGTATTGTGCAGATGAAGCCCACACATATATGGACCCAACCCCACAATATGTGTGGGGGCCACAGCAGCAGTGGAATGATGGCAGGAATGGCAGCATGACATACTTACAGGCCACTAGGTAACAAACCCTGTCAGCATGCCATATGGACAAAACCTGGTATGTAGGTGGAGGACAGAGGCTGGAACACAGGCCCATATGTGAAATACTGTTGTCATTCACTAAGCAAGTTGTTGGTGTTACACGATAGTCTGCAACATACCCTTTGTCAGGAATATGAAGTCAGAAACACAAATGGATGTAGCCATGTACTGATAGCACTTAACACACACAAAGCCAGTGATATATCTGATACAAGACCTGTGTTGTGGGCAGGTAAAACATAACATGCACATCTCTGGCCATCAAGTGGATAGGCACACATTTGAGAGCTATTCAGATGGACTGCAGTCCATGTTAAACTAATATGTACACACAAACCCTGCAACACTGGTGCTATACAATGCATACAGCAACATTACTCACACTCTGTTTGTAGTTCTGGAACCTCAAATAAATATGTAGCTGCCTGAGTGTGCAAGTTCTCTTGTAAGAGGTATTGCTACCTGCTGTTTGTAACACTGCTGCCCACACATAGGAAGGATGTCCACTATACAAGAAAGGTAAGGGGACCATGCCCACATGATGTACAGACTTATAGTAGTGGGTTGCCACAACAGTGGTAATTGGAAGTACTACACAGCATGCTGCATGCAGGTAGCAAGTGGAGGTCACTGATTGGTGCAGAGGCCATCACCTGATCATGTTCATCACCGACAAAAGCCATGCTGCAATCTATTCCAAGCAGCTCAATCCATTTACTGGAGAGAGAGAGAGAGAGAAGGAGAGAGAGAAAGAGAAGAGCAAACAGAAAACAGATCCAGAACCACAATCACACCAAAAAAAGAAAAAAGGAAGCAGGCTAAGGCAATAGCTAAGGAGAGAAAAAAGAAAAGCTCCTACAAGGACACTGTTCACAACAGACCTGATCCCCACAACAAGTATGTAAAGTATATATGCATGTAATTGACTGTAGTACTTGGTCCATAATATTGGGGAAGATGATGTGGAATGATATACATGTGCCATCAGATGTTGCTGTTGTAATGATCTTCAGTTGAACAACTGCTACAAACAATAGAGTCTATCCCTGTGGGTAGTGGGCCATACCTGTCAACTGTGTAGAGCAGCAGTGACTTACAAGATGTAAGTCAATATAGAGTGTGTTGTGTGATGGAAGGGATGTATATTACTGTAGCTAATAGCTGGTGGTGGAAGTAATGCCATAATGATGGACACATGGGTTCCAGAGCCTACCACTTGCAGGCCACTCAGGTTAACATGTATTGTAGCATGCTGAAATGCCATAGGTGTGTAATAGGGTTACCTGCAATCTGGCCCTATATATACCCCTCTAATGTTAGGCTGTGTCCATATGTGGCACCTGTCTGTGTTGTAGCAAGGCAGAGCAGTACAGCTATGCAGGAAGGAGAGTTAGAGATTGTGGACCTGATGTCTGAATGTACCCCATATATAGGTCTGTATTTGTGTGTGTCTGTATATATATATTATATATATATATATATATATATATATATATATATATATATATATATATATATATATATATATATATATATATATATATATCTATATATATATATATATATATATATATATCTACAGATATAATCCGCGGTGGTATATATGTGTGTGTGTGTATATATCTATATCTATATCTATATATATATATATATATATATATATATATATATATATATATATATCTATATATATATATAGATATAGATATATATATATATATATATATATATCTACAAATATAACCCGCGATGGTGGTGCTGCGGTAGCATTGTCGCCTCTCAGTAAGACGCTGTCCAGTTCGATTCTCAGCTAGAGCGTCTTCTGCATGGAGACATGCGTGAATGGGTGTGCCTTCTTTGAAGGTTGTGCATCAGGGCTGGTAACGCGGCACGTAAAAATCAACTACCAATCATTAGCGGACCGGAGTTCCACTGTGCCGACCCCTAACAGGGAAAAGCCGAAAGACCCAACAACAACATATATATCTACAGATATACAGATACTCATATGTAGACATATATATATATCTATATATATATATATATATATATATATATATATATATATATATATAGATATATATATATATATATATAAACACATATATACAACATATATATCTGCACACATATGTACAACATAATATATATATAAATATACGCACACACACACACACACACACACACACATATATATATATGTGTGTGTGTGTGTGTGTGTGTGTGTGTGTGTGTGTCTACATATATACAAACACACACAGACATATATGTATGTAAATACATGTCCCCTATATTACCACCACAGTGCTGCATTCTATGTGTGAGGGAACAGCACACTTAGTAATAGATGCATATATATATATATATATATATATATATATATATATATATATATATATATATTTATATATATATATATATATATATATATATATATATATATATATATATATATATATATATATATATTCTATGTGTGAGGGAACAGCACACTTAGTAATAGATGTATATATATATATATATATATATATATATATATATATATATATATAGCTGTAAGTGTGCAACATGGAGGGGTATATCACATGTGAACCCCTTGTTGGGACCACATTGCCCTTGTCTGTGAGGTAGGGAATGGGAATATGGGGAAGGATGGCAGGTATATTTGTGGAGGTGGTCTGGGTTGGTAGATACAGAGAACAACCTACAGGGGTGGTTTATGACACATGTGGTGGGTAAACACCCTGGATGGTGTGTGTGGTATGCGATGTGGAAGCCCCATGGGCCCCCATATGGAAACAATGGGAACAAGCTTCCCATCCATTGCTACTCACAACAGCAGTCCACAGCACTGAAGGTGCCTGGCCTGAAGACTGATCAGGAGGACCATGTGGATCCTGTGAATATGTATGGGTTGCCTCAAGGTGATGTAGCACATCCCTCAAGTGTCTGTGGAGCCCCTTATGGAACAGACTCTGGACCTGACCTCGGGTGACAGGATCATGTCTGTGTGTACTCCCATGGGGGGCAACAACATCCCCTGAGGTGGTTCCACCTGAAGGTAGTGCTAGACCAGTAGATGCGGAGGCCTCAGGGTGGGTCGCACATGTGATGTGGCCTGGTAACATGGCCAGATGTGGTTGGAGAGGTGGTTCTGCTGTCAAATATTCCCTGAACATCCTGTTGTGTCACTGTTATAGAACATGTGTGGGTAGTAATAGTCTACACAATTCTGAAACATGTCCAACAGCATGCATAGAAATCCCCAATAACACATAATGTCAGATTTGCAGCAATCACATAGTGCATGCCGCATGCATATATGGAACCATAGTGGCCCTGACAATGGCATGCAGGTGAATAGTCATTAACTGGCCAGCAATGATAATGTCCACACAGGGAACATGGCTAAAAACACATATCACAAATTGTGGTACAATATATGTCCCACTGGTAGGTAAGCTGTAGCCATACCTACTGAGTTGTGTGAACGTTTATTGACACTGATATGGTGTTGGAATTACAGAGATGCATTTTAAGAACTATGGTAATCTTGCTGTATGAGTTTCTCAGAACTACCTTATCCAGCACTACCCTGTCCTGTTTGGCAGGGCCACCCATGAGCAGCAGGGGTGGACCGCCCTGTGGAACAATCTAGTCCACCGGGTCAATGATGTCAGCCTGCATGACCGCAGTTATGAGCAGGTCCGGCATCATTGTTCTGACCTGCTTCGCAATGCCTGTCGGCATGCTGCTGCAGTATGTGGGGATCACATCGCAATGGGGTCATGCCATCTATCCCCCCCTGACATGTGTTGAGAAGCTCTTTGCCATCCTCGTGGCACTTACTCATCCACGCACCCAACAACTGGCAGACACCATTGATGAGGTGGGTGTTATCCACACACCAGCTGAGGAGTGTGCAGGTAAGGCCCCAGGCACATCAGGAGACCACTTTTGTGTATGCATCCACATCTGTACAGGTACATCATGCATATCTGGCATGTCATATATATAATTTGTTGCTGCATAGTAGTGATAAACAGATGTGCATAATTGGTAGTATTGTGGACTTGTACTGTTGATGTACTGTAATGCTGCACCCACCCTGTAGCAATGCCACAGCTGTGGCCACTGACATTGCATTTGTCATACTCTAATGTAGGTCCCTCTGGTATACCACCAAGGTAGCAGCCTGTAGTGTAGCTGGTGAGTATGGTTTATGCTGATGCTTGCCAGTACATTGGGCATGTAATGGCTATGGTATATTCCATGCACACATCTAACACACCTACCTATAATGCATGCTGTACATGTTCACGTATTGTTGATGTTAAATGCATTGCATAACAGTGGTGACCATGATGAGGAATTGGAAGGGTATGTAAGACACCTGCCAGATAACTAACATCCTGTCATTGCGAAATGTGTCCACAGGGATTAATATAATGTTGGGACACATGGCTTATAGTAGGGACATGTGTGAAACATCACCCTTATACAGTGCAACAACAGTGTCTATACCAGTATTACAATGGCAACTGTTACAGATCTACACTAAGGCATAACCTATTACTGTGGTCCACATTATTAGCTGGGACTAGGCTGTAACACAGGGTGTTCAGTGTACGGGACACTGCAAATTGACACACATGTGTAGGCCATACTTTTCAAGGGATCGTAAGTGTGCTAAGAATGGCTGTATCTACACACAGGTTCAGGAACTGTGGCAGATGTAACCCACCCTACAGCAATAGTGATGGCAGTGTGTGAACAACAAGGCATGTGCACATGAGTAGACCTTGCAATCATGCAGAGTTGGGGGACATGTGTAGGGCAGACTAACCATACACTGGTAAATGCATATGACCCATGCTAGTATACCCCTGCCAGGAATAGTGACTGCTGTAGTACACATTACAATAGGTGTGACAAACCTTCATGATAAGGGCGTGCACATGAATACATTGTGGTCAGCATCCGCACACCTAACACATTTCGTAGAGACACTGCATTTGAATGTTCAGGACATATGTCACATATCAGGGTCATGTACTGTATATGTGGTGATGTGGTACCATGGCAGATCAAGGAAGGGTTCGTCATATCAATAAAGGTGTGTACACTCCTCATAGCCATGGTATACTCAGCGGTTGTCAGTGTAATAGTATTGGATTGGTCATACATGGTCCGCTGATGTTCAGATCTGTAAACCAGACATCAGGCATTCACAAATGACATCTCTCCACATATCATCCCAGGTATGTGTTGCTGAAAAACATAGGGGCATTGAGAATAAGAGCAGACATACCTGACACAGTACTACACATTCAGCAATGGGTTGTACACCTGTGAAGTTTGGTGCACAGTACATGGCAGGGTGCAGAACACATGTACGGCAATACTGTGTACATTGGTGCAGTATTTTCCAGGGTAAGAGGCATCACCTACTAACACAGCCCATGCATCACACACATGTATACTGTTGCTAGCATGGATTGACTATAGCTGCACTACATGCTATTGGGTACCATATGTTATGCATGTTGATAGATGGGTAATGGGAGGACTGTGTGTACTATCTATGTGCAACCTCACGTGTATATGTGTGTGTGTGTGTGGGGGGGTATTTTGTCTGTAGGTTCAATCTGGTGGAGTGGAGGCAGGTTGATGCATGTAGGATGTGTGTGTCCATGTGTGTGTGTTTGTGTGGGTGTCCATGTATGCAGATGAGTGATTGTGGTGTTGTTCATACAGCAGTACTTCCCTTTAGGATTGTGCAGTACATGGACATGGACTGACAATTGACCCACCAGGAATACCTGTCTAATATGTAATCACAGGACAGCTGATAGTATAATAAGGTCTGTAGCATGGAACATGCATTGGGATGGAAAATAGACACCAGGTATACCCTTAATATCACATTCAGCAGAGAGATGAACAACAAACCACGTATGTAGCACTACAGATGCATTGGGAAATTACTAGACAACACCACGAAGTGTATCCATATATTACAGTTGTCACATGATAGGTTGATTGAGCAGAATATCTGACATGTACCGAGCAATACTTACACATGACATTCCAGTGCGTGACATTATGGAGTGAACATAGTAGCCCCTCACATATAGGGGCCATGCTCACAATATCCAGACATACACAAGGTAAACACTGAATGAAACAATGAGGCCATGTAAAACCTACTCCACTCAGGTCAAGTATGTAATGGAGTAACAGGTCTTTTGTTGTGATCACTTGTCTGGGCATTTAGAGGAATGATACATTAATGAGTGGTATTAATGAGTGTATGTTACCAAGTGTGATGCAGGATGGGGAACTTATGGGAATAAATGTAGGACTGCCTGTAAAATCACAGACAGTTAGGTATTAAGGTCGAGTGTGTGTGTGTGTGTGTGTGTGTGTGTGTGTGTGTGTGTGTGTGTGTGTGTGTGTGTGTGTGTGTGTACTGTTATGCAATGCTGTACAGGTCTCAAAGTGCATTTCTTTTTTCCCCCACAGGTGTCAAGGTGGGTCATGGTTCCTCCTGCATGCAATCTGATGTTGGTGTCCATATAGACACCGAAGATGATGATAGTAATGTTGAGGCACAGGTGGGGTTGTCAGGGGCTGAAACTGTGCCATCATTTGACATCCCCCTCTTAGCCAACCCAACCCTGCACACAGTTTCAATACTTATACATATCCCATCACCAGTTGGTAGCAGTGTATAGTAGAGTGTGGTATCCATGCCTACTGTCTGGTCACAGCAGGATAGCCAGATGTCTAGCAGGTCAATACATAGGCAGATGTTCCAGGGTGCCCATGGTAGGGCCACTAGTCATTATGCCCCTGGCAGAAGTGCCACAACTGGTACCACCAGGAACATGTTTCAGGCTGTCATGGGGGTGCAAGCACATATGGAACTGTACACCAGACAGGGCCTGAGGCTGCAAAGGGCTGGTCTCACATCTGCAAGCGACAACTTCCATGAACTGTCTGGTGCCCTCCGTGCTCATACTGAGGTCATGGATAGAGAGTTTGGTGAGATGGTGGGCCTCATCGACTGTGGTTTGTCCATGCTTGAATATATAGTGGGAGTGTGGAGACGGCCGCATGGACATAGGCCAGCAACACCGACAGCTGGCAGTCAAGGTGGATATGCTAGGACACCAAGGCGCTCCTGTTGTGGCAGTACCAGCCCCAGCACTGCAGGGGGGCACAGTCCACACCACACCACAGCAGGCCATAAGCCGGTGGTCCTGGCTAGGGCTACCCGAGGCTAGTACCTGGACATGCCTATGGAACCCCTAGCAGGCACAGTCATGCCTGCCCATGGCCAGAGGCAGTGAACTGCACACCCTGCCAGGTATGGTCTATTGTAATAAGAGTACATGGCCTTGGAATGCTGTACCCTACAGATATACAGACATGCACACATACACACACTTGCCAAATCTCAATGGGTAACCCATGCCTATCGACCAATTTGTCCAACACTGCTGTGCTGGTACAGCAAGGCTCATGTAGCCGGTAGGGAGAGGAGTGTAACAGGGTACATGTAATGTCTGATACAGCAGCAGCCACATCTGACTATGGCAATGGGTGTTACGGTGGTTTTGAAGGCCCTCATGGAATTCCCAGCTACAGGTGTACTAACACACAGACACTGCTATCCTCAGTAATGCGAATGTACATGTGTCAGTATTGGGGTGCATCGCTGCAGGTGGTTATAGGTGTGCACCTGGCTATTGTCCATGGAGAGATGGGTTGTGTAGGGGATGTGTGTACAGTGGTATCATGCCACCTGCCATGTGCCAGCAGGCAATCTATTGACAGAAACCACTGTGTTGACCCTCAGGGTGAGAGTGACATGCATCAGCCAATCCTCTGGGTGCCTCCTGCAAATGGCCACTGAGGTGATCCAGTTGACATGTATGCAACATGTATTACAACATATGGTTAGTGTCTGTGATGGAAACCTGTACCAAAGCATGTTCTATGGTAGTGTAGTGGAGATAACCATGGCATGTGGTGCATACAGGGTGTTGTCTCCTTTATGTGCCAGTTATTACAACGCTGGCCAGACAAGTCAGTGTCAATCAAGCATAGGCTGCCTGTATGTATCCAAGCTGGATCCCTGCCATCTGCGCATCTGTAAAGTGACTGACAGACATAAGCTTGGCAAGTAGCTAAGCAGTAAGATGAATGTGTCAACAGATAGACATTTGACAACACTATGTATGCCATTACTACATGTTGGAAGCCCTCACCAACATGTGCTGTACAAACGGTAGTCTACAGTTACATTCCACATGTCATATCATTATCCAGTAGGGGATATATACTGTGACAAAGCTCAAACACCAGGAACATGACAGTGAGGCCTCAGAGTCCAGCTATGCCTGCAGGTGTGCTTGTTGTCAGTACTACATTTAGCACTCTACTCTTGCCTGGGAAAGCACTGTCAACAGTAGTACCTTCATGATACACTAAATGCCAGTGTGACAGCACATACCCTGGGTTACTAGCCCTTTATGTAACACATTCACATGGATAACAGTGCTGTACAGGTCTTAAATACTTGTGTGTCCCAGACATGACACTCACACCCCTTGCTACTGTAATGACAGCACATAGATGCATGTATTGTACATGACATTGCATACACTTATTACAGATGTCATTACCCTGCTATGTTATCAGACTGGATGGTGAGCACTGGTTACCAAGGCTATGCCATGCTAAGCAGGCATCATCATTGCTGCAATATAACAGATAAGCAGATTTGCGCACTGGTAAGCAAAGCCTACATGGTGTAAGCACCCATATGGTTAACTGTAGCTTAGCAGTGCTTAGCTATGCTCAAACCCGAGCAAACGTGCTTAAAGATGCTCAAAGCCACCTTAGCCTCTCTGTATCCAACAGCCCTTGTTATGCCCAGCAATAAAATACACAGCCCTTGCAGATTTTGAAGCCAGGACCCTTTACACTATAGTCACAACAGTTAACCACTACACCATGACCACTGTGAAGACAGTTGTTGTTTTTCCAATATATCTCTCACTACACATATTGATTAGTATTGAACAATTGCTTTGACTTCCATAATTGTGTAGTACTTGTTATTGATATCACTGTTGCATCACATATGTTGTTATATCAAAATGTATACATATCCGATACATATGGTGAGATACATCTGGGAAGGTATACACAACCATGATGTTTACACATGACAGGAATATGGATATATACATATACATATGTTGATATATGTCTACATGTACATACACATGTATATTCATACATATGTCTGTCTAAACATCTGTATAGTGCATCATATATATGGCCATTTGTAGATCTCTTAATATATATATATATATATATATATATATATATATATATATATATATATATATATATATATATATATATATATATATATATATATATATATATATATACATAGATATATATGTATGCACACCTTATTTGTACAGACATACCTATTTAAGTTGATATATATGCAGTTATCTATAACTATATATGCATACATATCTATTAAGATATACCTATTTATGTCGATATATATGTAGATATCCATAACTATATGTGCATATGTATCTGTATAGTTGTATATGTGTAGACATATATTGCTTTGCATATGTATATATCTGAGTGTTTATATGTATATATCTATATATATATATATATATATATATATATATATATATATATATATATATATATAGACATATATATATATCCATATATGTATGTAGATATGTATATGTGTATATATCCATATAGCTATATGGATAAATATGTACTATATATATATATATATATATATATATATATATATATATATATATATATATATATATATATATATATATATATATAGATATATATATAGATATATATATATATATATCTGGATCTAGGACATTTCCTCGAGTGAGCAAATGACCAAAACTCAAATGGCCGGGCATACTTACACGAAAGTGCTTTTCACTGAAGAAGCACTTTTGCATAAGTATGCCTGTTGCCAAGGCTGTACAATGGTGCAGGTAAGGGAAATTTCTCTTTTCCCTACTGTAGTACAGTCTCAGAAAAAGAATATTAAAACTGGTGGGGGTGGGAGCACATCCCCCCACATGGGGGGTGCAGGGGGGCTAAGCCCCTTTGCCAAAATGTAAATGTAATCTTTTATTTTTTTTTGTAACACGCTTTAACAAAAGCACTTTTTTCGATAAAAGCGTTTTCGTTAAAGTGTGTTTGGTTATTATGGATTTGGACATTTGCTCACTCGAGCAAACGTCCTAGATCCATATATATATATATATATATATATATATATATATATATATATATACACATACATACATACATATATGTTTACCATATGTCCAGAACATGCAGTGGAGTCCTACCTTAGCACCATTAGTCCCAACCTCTTAGTGCAAGGGGATGCTATGTATGTATTACAGGTATATATGTTGACTGTTGCTACTGTAATAGGGGTTGTCTTAACAGACATGTTGTGCTTGGGAGGTCACATCTGCTTTTGACATGTGCACCATTGGCTACTGACAGACATTCTAAGGACATCATAGTACAGTACCACTGCTAGCACACTAATGATCCTCTGGACTACAACAGAGATATGACCAATATATGTGGACAGTCTGGTACTCTGTGTTCAGTCTAGAGGTGTACACATATACCCTTCATAAGAGACGTGGACCACGGCTCCCAATGTGGATGTTAATAGCCATGTTCATGTGTGTATCACATAAATACTGGACTACATATTCCCACACAGTTTATGCATGCACACATGCCAGTCTTTCCTGATACATAATACCTGGTGGTGCAGAGGGAACATGGCCACATACTACCCAGGAGTTAGTGACATTCATCTGTACAGAATCCCACTGCTTTGACAGAAATACACAACAGTTATGGTAGCCTGGCAGCAGTATCTCTTGCAAATAACTGGACATAACAACACACTGGGTATTTACAGTAGGCTGCTAGGCATGTCACAAATCACTGTGCAAACTACAGGCCAACTGCCACAACACTGGACTGCATTTTTTATGGGGGAATACACATCTACCTGTGATTATAGCAGACTCTACATGCATGTCACAGCACAGAGTAACAGAGACCTATGAGAAAGTGCATACCCACAACCAATGTAAACAAAGCCACAGCCACATATGGTACACAAGCTTAATATGACACTATATGGACTGTCTGATAATCACCATCCTCATATGTGCCACTCACACACTAACCCTACACACACTGGGTCATGACACAGTGTGGTCCTATGGCTGTCTGTGGTATGGGACACATGTGTGTCTGGCCCTACAGACATGTGACCCAATAGGGTACCATACACTGGAGCAGCATGTAACATCTGATAGTACAGGACCAAGAACAATGGCATCTACCACAGTCTGTGCACAACCCAAGATACCTATGCGCAATACACATACTGTCGATAATCACCCTAAGTGCACAGACCCAGTACTGTACACACAACCACATAATGCCCAAGTTATGTCCTTAGAAACAACCCCTACTATACATAACATGTCTAGCAGTCTGATATCTGACTGGCTTGTTATCAGGTATGATGTCAATAAATAAGGATGTACAGAAAATATGCACCTCTCACTGCATGACATATATGCAAATGTTGACAGACATGTTGCTGGAGCTACAAACAATGTACCAATATTGTCATGTTGCTGTGATAACCTCATACATTTACTGTCATACCAGGGTTTGTTGTGACATATGTCCTATGAGGGATATCAAGTCAGTAACTCGGCTGTCACCATGTACTGACTGCAATCCTCACACTATGCTTCTGCAGTTCTCAGCTAGGTGTTCATTGAGTAACACAAGAAGCAAAGGGCTCCACACACTGCCCAGTCTGCAGATGACCCTACAGACAGGAGTTTCCTCAAAAACATAGCACTGTCATGACAGGTATTAAAACATGTAGACCAGCCATATCCACACACATCCTGTTAAATCGACATTACTCCAAATGCAGAATAGCAACACTTACATTCTGTAGTCATGTCTGGCACATCCCACTCCTGTCTGTTGGCCTGTTTCCACAGTGTATGTTTTAGAGGTAAATCCCAAAACCATCTGTGATGCTGTTTGCCAAACACCAGATCCAGGTCCTGCTCACAGAGAATGAAAAAGCCCAACACCAACATGATGTTCCTAGATATTGATGTGTGTTTCCATGCAATTGGCTATGGGAATGTTACCACAGCTGTTCCGCATGCAATCAGCTACAGGAGGACTGCAATTCGTGCAGAGGCCATCAGCTGATCCTGAGCATCACTTACACAACACAAGCTGCTGCCTAAGTAAAGCAGGTGTACTTCTCCACATCCACCAGAGAGGGAGTGAGAGAGACAGACAGAGACAAATTAACTCAGGGAGGGGGTGGGAGAGTAAAACCTAAGTATGTTTGTGTCACACACCTACTGGTATGGGGTTTCAAACCCCTAACTGACTATGTATTGCTATCACATGTCTATGCAGTTATTGCATGAGCCACATAGCTTACATGTTGGGGAGCTGTCCAAAGGTATATGTGATGAACAGGTGTCAATGTCAACACAGCCACACTGTCTCAGGGATTCACACACAGTGACACACTTTGCAGGGTCAGGAATAGACTTCCTAACTAGTTAGTGTGCCACAATACAGTAATGAGTAGGTATCACATGCACCACAGGGGTTATCTGGAGGTTATATAAGCAAAGGGTATGTGAAGGTGTCTGATATCAGACAGCATGCTTCAGTAGGCCAATGGGAGTTGTAATGAGTGTGAATGTGGTCTAAAGCATCATACACCACACACACACAGACACAGGGTGCCAGTACTGACATGCATGGGTGCATTGCTTCACAGGTGTGTAGTGGTTGACTGTGCCAGAAGGCTATACAAGGCTAGGTGAAGGGTATACCTTAGCATCAGGCCACATGACAATGGTCTGCAGTGTGGCTCAGGGTGTAGTGTCTGGATTGAACCACACAGGTGGGTATTGTATTCGCCATCCAGTCACCTGGGTTACTATTGTGTGTGGCCAGTATTATGCAATGCTTGCCATGTATGTGTTCTATATTCCATGACATGGACGGTGTCTGAGATGTGCACACATCCCACGTGCATGTACAGTGACATGTTTTATTGTACCTGGGGTGTATGTCCCATGTTGTGTACACAGATTGTTATTATCAGATGTGCCAGTCCTGGCCTCATGTGGCAGGAACTGGTAATGGACACCAGGTTGACCCTGCATCTACAGTGATAGCATGATACAAGTATTCCCTAGTGTCAGTGGCATCTCTCCATACAAGGCATGTGTTTAAGGCATGGTATGTCCTTTGTGGGTCACATTTGATGGCACCACAGTTGTTGCAGACATCCAGTGGGGAACATAGTGAAGGCGCACCGTCTGCAATTACATGCCTATTGTACTGATGGACAGGGTACCCTGCCCACTGTAGTCCACTACAATCATGCCATGGTTACTATCTGTGGGCAATATGCAGGATGCTACCAACATACCGGTTGTTGCCTAGGCAAGTGTGTTTGTGTATGAGACATGGTTTGAGAGTGTTCTCTGGGTAATACAAGGGTTGCTTACTTTGTTCACCACACCTTGATGTCACATGTAGGGGTATGGATTGGCACCTCTGCCTCTCGGCTATTTGACATCTGTTATCCTTGTAAGGTGGACATTGTGACATATAGGGCCACCCTATAAGAAATTTGCAAAACCTGCCCCACAATGAGTCCAGTTGTTACACACTCACAGCCACCTCCACACAGGATACAAATGACAAGCACAGACACACACACACACACACACACACACACACACACACACACACACACACACACACACACACACACACACACACACAAAATGTCTGAGATTAGAACTCCTACCTAACTAGTTTATTACACTACAGCATTATGCAGTTGTAGGATGCACCATAGAGATTACTGGACTACTCCTTCCCCAAAGGTGTATTTCTCTGGGAATGATATCAGCAGGCTTGCCAAAGAATGTCAATGGAGGTTGTAGTGACTGTGAATGGTTTCAAAAGCATTGCACCCTACACAGACAAACACACATGCAAACATCCATACTTGCCATGTGTTGGGAAAAGAACCCCTATCAAACTACTATATCACACTACAGCATTATGCTGTTATAGGACACGCCACAGAGATTACTGGAGTACTCCTTCCCCAAAGATGTATTTCACTGGGAATAACATCAGCAGGCTTGCCAAAGTAGGTCAATGGAGGTTGCAGTGACTGCGAATGGCCTCAAAAGCATTGCACCCTACACAGAGAAACAAACACATGCACAAACATCCACACTTACCATGTCTGGGAATAGAACTCCTACCAAACTACTATATCACACTACAGCATTATGCTGTTATAGGATGCACCATGCAGATTAACGGACTACTCCTTCCCCAAAAGTGTATTTCAAAGTGAATGACATCAACAGGCTTGCCAAAGTAGGGCATTTGAATTGTAGTCCATTGGACTAGCCTAAAAAGCATTGCTCCCTACACAAAGACATGCACACACAAACACAGTTGCCATGTCTGGGATTAGAACTCTTACTTAGCTAGTTTATCACACTACATCATTACACATTTATAGGATGCACCACAGAGATTACTGGGATATTATTTTCCCAAAGGTGTATTTCAAAGTCAATGACATCAGCAGGCTTGCCAAAAGTAGGGCATTTGATTTGTAGTGTGTGTGACTAATCTAAAAAGCATTGCTCCCTACACAGACAGACACACACACACACACACACACACACACACACACACACACACACACACACACACACTCACACACACAGACACACACACACAAAGTTGCCATGTCTGGTATTAGAACTCCTACCTAACTAGTTTATCACACTACAACATTACGCAGTTATAGGACATGCCACATAGATTACTGGGCTGCTCCTTTCCCAAAGGTGTATTTCAAAGTGAATGACATCAGCAGGCTTGCCAAAGTAGGGCATTAGAATTGTAGTGAGTGTGACTAGCCTAAAAAGGATTGCTCCCTACACAGACAGAGACACACAAACACACTTGCGATGTCTGTGATTAGAACTCCTACCTAACTGGTTTATCGCACTACAGCATTACACAGTTATAAGATGCACCACAGCGATTACTGGGTGACTTTTTCCCCAAAGGTGCATTTCAAAGTGAATGACATCAGCAGGCCTGCCAAAGTAGGGCATTTGAATTTTACTGAGTGTGACTAACCTAAAAAGCATTGCTTCCTACACAGACAGAGACACACACACATAATTGCCATGTCTGGGATTAAAACTCCTGACTAACTAGTTTATCACGCTACAGCATTACGCAGTTATAAGATGCGCCACAGAGATTGCTAGGCTATTTTTCCTCAAAGGTGTATTTCACAGTGACTGACAGGAGCAGGCTTGCCATAGTAGGGCTATGGAGAGGGCAGTGTATGTGCATGGGCCATAACCCATTCATCTAGAGGTAGACACACCACATTCAGGCACACACAGATTTATATTCCGCAGGTATATGTATACAAGTGTTAGATGACTACTGCCTTGTACAGTCATGTTGCAGAGCTAGCACTAGGACCACAGAGTTTTTAATGCTGAGGGATACCAGTGGCTAATTTCTATGGTAAGTGACATTTACACATAATGTGGTTGTAGCTATTTGTGTGTTGGGTGGGACAGGCCTCATGATGGCAGGCTTTTTGTCACTGTCACTCTCTTCCACACATCTATGTATGTGTACTTTTGGCATATTAAACTGTGTTGTCCTTGGATATATGTGTGTATTCCTATCCAATGTGTGTACAAAGCATGACTGATGCATACTGAGGAGTGTATGCACTAACATATGCAACTGTCAGATATGTATGGTTCACTGTTGTTGGCAGACATGGGCTTCATTTATTTGTTTGTGAGCATGCCCAGTATGACCTTTCAGTATGCTGTTGTCTGACAGTGCCTTCATTTCTCTAAGTGTGTGAGCATGCCCAGTATGCCCTTCTGTATTGAATGTATGGATCCATTCCAGGTAGATTGTACCCCAGTGCAGACCTGTGTGTTCTACACCTACAGCTAGTAAACTGTTTCTGCAGGATATCTGTAGATCAGTTGACAATATGGGATCAAACTGTACAAGGGATAGTGGGTACCGTAGGTGATTGTGTCTGTACTGCTTCTGCTACATGGTACTGGTGTTAACAGAGATATCCAGACATGTGTACTCTTATACACTGTGATGTTTTATATCCTCAAGTACTGTCAGGTAGACATGTTTGCTTGTAGTGATGTCCTGGGGAACACAGGGTGACTGCAGCTGTGTCCAGTATTGTTGTCAAACTCCTACATATTCCTGGAAAGTTATGCCATTCTGGAAGGGGAGCTGCAAACACTTGCTGTTGGGTCTGTGTAATGAGTTCAGCAGCTTGGTACAGTGATGGCAGAGGATCCCATACTTGTACATCCATCGACATGACAGTATGGCCTTATCTTGCTGTGGCAATACCTCAAAGCTGTACAGATTCACAAAGGTTATCCAGTAGCTGGGGTCAAAAGTCAGGACAGTACCCCTGTTGTGGTGTATGGGCAGGTTTGTAGCCACCCATTTTTGTGTTTGCAACCAGGGATAGTATGTGCACATGGCTGTGTTTCAGACTTTGCACATTGTATGCTGCCCATGCTCCCAACCCCCTCTATTATTATATCCTGTTCCATACATTATGCAAACATTCTCTGATATGTTCCCTATAGGTATCACCTCATAATAAGTTCATAGAGTAATAGGTTCATAGATTAGCACTAAGTTGACTGCCCTTGTGAGCCATTTTAAGCCAAGCCAATTATCCCTTGTGAGACTCAATCCCTGCACCTTGTGTTTGTAAGGCAAACACCTTAACCATTAGGAGACCCTCCCAACCACAGTTCATGCAGTGGGGCATGATGGACATGTTACTGTGGTTTGTCCACATGGCCTTGCATATGGGTTATGTGGAGTGTGTTATGTTGTTATTTGGGTGTCCATGATATAACATACATTGGCAGTACAGGTGAGATGCAGGCCTTTGGCAGAGGCCTGTAGGCCATTTGGGGGTGATGCAGGCCAGCTGTAGCAGGCCATTGCATTCTGTCAGTTCTACAGTACCAGACTGCCATACAATACTTTCCCCTGGGGTGACAGGGTAGGTGTGCTAGGTGTTCATGCCAATACATTGTATCAGTATTGACTAGGTATTGTGGATGCTGACAGGGGGCTGCTTACAGCTAGGGACACACCTGCATGGGACGCCTGCACTACATGTGGCATTCTTTCACTATTTTCATACACAGGTGGGGGTCATATTGTACCCATTCCCAACAGCAGGGATAAGACTGGAGAGGTACTTCTGTGTGGTGGTTGGGTGACCTGTGTGCATGTATGCTATGGACACTACTTGCATCTGACCCACAGATATGCATGGGGAATTCCAGTTATGCTGGCTTGTGCAGGGACATCAGCTGTTTCTCAATACATCAGTCCTATCACCTTTGTGATCTGCAAGTGTTCGGCCAGACAACATTGGTATTCCCTACTACAAGCCCAGATAATGTGATGCATACCTGTATGTACAATGCCAAGGGTGTGTCCATTTCAGGGTTACACATTATACACTGCATGTCTGGGGTACTTTTCCCTGTGTACTGCTTGTATATCTATCCCAACAGTCATGCCAGATCAATCTTTTAGCTGGTGACACATATTACTGCCATACATTTACAATGGCTTACTGCTAGAATGCGTTATACTGAGAAGCATTGTCTTTGGCACTGCAGTTGTGAGGACTTGGCCCTGTCATTGGCAGTAGTGGGCAATGTCCACCAGGTCAAACCTCATAATGCATACTTACTGACCAATCTCACATAATAAGAAACACACACCAACCTAACACATGCATACCTGCATATTGTACAAATGCTATAATCTATCCTGCTACCTTGGCCACCTCAGGTCATCTGTGCTCCACTGGTATTATACCTACATATACTTGCTACTACATGTCTGCATCATATTGGAGGGGGACACAGCCGACTGTTACTACATTTCTACATAGGATTGAGGGGCACAACTGACTGTTTCTACATTTCTACATAGGATTGCGGGGGAAGGGGGCACACCTGACTGTTATTACATTTCGACTTAGGATTGTGGGGGGGGGGCACACCTGACTGTTACAACATATATACATCGGATTGGGGGGGCACACCTGACTGTTACTACATTTCTTCATAGGACTGGGGGGCACACCTGACTGTTTCTACATTTCTACATAGGATTGGGGGGGGGCAGCTGACACTTGTACACATTTGCTATGACTGTACTGGTATGTCAGGTACTCCATTTCATTCTGTATTGCAACCTATCATGCTTACTAGAGGCATATCAGTGTACTACAGGTCTTAAGTTTGATTGACTTACATATCAGTTTCTGACTGCTTACCCTTCAGAACTAACATCCCACTGCCTGACCTGATGTAGTCTGGCTGTGTAGGCCTGAGGGGGAGGTTACCCATAGCCATCATTCAGAGGCCTTAGCATGGCATTTGTTTATGTTTGTCTATATTTGTCCTGCTGGCTGAGACTGTTGTTGGGTATGTGAACCTCCCTGACTGGCATGTTTGTGTCATATGGACACACATGTAGCCCAGCACATTTCCTGCAGTGGGTTTTGTTACCATGTGTAGTACTGGCTACTATGGTGACACCAGTATTTGTTACAGATCACATGCTGCCACTATAGGTGTCTACTATCTGCTGGCATCCCAGTCAGCCACCCGATTCCCTTGCATGCTCACATCCATACCATAGATACAAATATTTGGCAATTGGTAAGAAGAGTGACTTACCTTATGGGTGTGGCAGTCTTGAGGATGGTGCTGGAAGGGTTCCTATGTTGGATGCACATAGTACACTCTCTATACATGGCTGAGCACAGGTAGTGTAATGTTTGGCATCCCTTTTTCTGTATGTGCGAGTCAGAGAGATGTGTCATTCCCTGGGTCCCTCCTGTGTCAGTGTATGTGCTAAGTGTTGCCTCTTTGCCAAAGCCAGGGCATACTGGGCACACCTCCTTCTGCCTACTGGGGTAGGCTCAGGTTGTTCCTCCTCTGAGTCACTCTCTGCCTGTGCAGGCCTTGGCAGTGATGGGGGGCTGTGTGGCCCTGCCCCATGCTGTTCCTGCTGCAGCTGTTTCCACAGGATCATATTGTGTAGCATGGCACATATGATGACAATTTGAGTACATGTAGCTGGGGAGTACTTCAAGTCTCCACCGGATGTGTCCAGGCACCGGAACCATGACTTGAGCATCCCAAACGCACGCTCTATTATAATTCTGGTCTATGTGTGCCTCATTATGGAGTTCTTGTTTGGGTGTGTGTGCATTTCTGATGGGTGTCATCAGTCACGGCTCCAGTGCATAATCAGCAACCCCCACTAGGTGACCATGAAGGCTGCCCCATTGGCAAATCTCTGGTACAGCTGCGTCAGATGCCAGATGTGGGAATCGTGATAGCTTCCAGGGCAGCCAGCACACACATTCATTGTTATGCCCTGGGCATTGCACATAACCTTCCAGTTGATGGAGGGGAAGCCCTTGCTGTGTATTGTATACCATACCCCACTCACCGGGTGGTGCTTTGATGCATATGTGCATGCAGTCTATAGCACCCACTACCTCAGGGTATTCTAATGTTTGGTGGAAGAGATGTATATTGCTGGCCAATGCCTCATGGGTGTTGGGGACATATACGTGCTCACCAGCATGTGTTGACATGGCATCCAGGAACTGGTGAAGTACCCTGGATGCTGATGCCTGTGATATACCCATGATATCCTCAGTTGGCCTTTGGAAGGTACCTGTGGCTAGTATTCTTAGGCCTACACATACCCTGGTATCCACAGGGATGGGTTCCCCTCTGTTAGTTCTGTGTGTCGGGTGTGGCTGGCACAGCTCAACAATTTGCTTTAGGAGGTCCCTGTCCACCCTATAGTGCTTCACTATCTCCAGGTCATGTAGCCCCTGGTATGTTACCCTGGGTCTATACACTCTTCTTCATCTCCTCACTGTGGGTTGGTCAACAGCATTCTCATCCTCACCACCCTCAGCCTCTTCCACATGTTGATGTATGATAGCTACTGCAGCCCCTATCATTTTGTTGTTTTTGTTTGTTAAAATCTCCCTGCTTGTATACACCGGTGGTGCAGAGTATGTGGGAAAAACCAGAGGGAAAGGTGTTTGCATAGTTTATAGTAGTGTTCTGGGCTGGGCTTGTCTGCTGCCTTTGTAATTGGCTGATTCTGGTACATTTCACCTGCCAGCTATGCTAGTTGTCCCTGATTAACTTCCTACTCCTATTTTCCCATCCCACTGCATTCCTGTTTAAGCCCAGGGGTATGCCGAGCAAACACAGTGCTCAAATGTGCACAGATCTGGTATTTCCTGGTTTACTTTTTTTTCCCCTTTAAAACCCGATACACGACACACACACCTGCTTAGGCAATGTAAAGAGTGCTAGGCAGCCTAAGACACATCCCCTCACTTAGCTCTGCTAAACTAAGGGCAAACCCAAGACACAGGGCTCAAATCTGCTTACAGTATGCCTGACACACACCCCCTATGATGTCAGCTAACTCCTAGGCTTGCACCAAGCTATTCCTGCAATAACACTGTATGGTGCTGACTAGCATTAAGGGGAAATCTGGGATTCAGTATCATTCCCCTCATTTGCATAGGATTGCCTGCTTGTGAATAGTTACAGGTCTCACACTGAGCCTCCCCCCTTCTGCCTGCCATTGAGTATAATGGCAAAATAGTGGTTTTGGTTAGAATGCTTATTTCAGTTTTTTTTTTTTTTTCCCGATCCCATTTGCAGGCTGCTGCCCTATGCTTAAACAGCAGAAATCAGCTAAAAAAATAAAAGTTATTATTAATTTTTAACTAACTGCGGTGGTGGTGCTGCGGTAGCATTGTTGCCTCACAGTAAGACATTGTCCTTTTCGATTCTCAGCTAAAGCGTCTTCTGTGCTGAGACATGCATGAATGGGCATACCTTTGTTGAAGGTTGTGCATCAGGGCCGGCAACTCGGCATGTAAAAATCTACTGCCAATCATTAGCGGACCGGAGTTCCGCTGTGGCAACCCCTAACCGGGAAAAAGCCAAAAGACACAACAACATTATTTTTTAACTGTTTTCCATGCCAATGGCCATATATTTGGTCATTGGCATGCTTTACACATTATGTACACCCTTTATTTGGAGCTCTCATGGCTCCATTTTGTAGTTTGCAGAAATGTACTCAGTTTCTAACTGAATACATTCTTGCAGATTACACTAGTCCTACACGGCCAGCTGCCAGCTTCCTGGTTCACAAATTCACCTCATTTGCATTGTTTTCACCTGCAAATGAAGTAATTTGCATACTGGAGCCACGTCCTTGCAGGACTAGTGCAGGATCGCTCATGCACGTCCCTGCAGCTTATTCCTGGATTGCACGGCGGACATATTGCCTGCTGGAGCTCCTACACTAGTCCTGCACACCGTGCAGGGCTTTCTGAATCCGGGGCTTAGTCTTTATTGGTACATGGTCCTAAATAGTTATTGAATGAGTTAAGAGACTTAATAGCAGCTTTAGGTGGAATATAAGTAAATGTAAGTGTAATCATCCTTCCTGGCTGATGATCCCTTATTACCACAAATGTACCCTTGCCATTTTTCTTCTTGTCTTCTATCCCTACTGGAGCCCCTCTTGCAATCAGTTTTATTACCTACTTTCTCCTTTGTTCCTTATCTCTGCTGAACCATTCTGGAATTCTTTCCTTGCTAAATGTATGTGCTCTTTTCTATCTAAGTGTATCTCCTGTGACATTGCTATTTGTAGTCTACACTTCTTAATAGAATTCAGTGCTCTTCACTTCTTGTCTGTACCTACAATGCCTTTCACATTCCATGGTATGACTGACAATGCAATAAGTCTGATAAGATGCTGTTACATTCATGTTTTTGTGTGTGTGTGTGTGTGTGTGTGTGTGTGTGTGTATCTACCTGACATCGGAAGCTCAAAAGGCTGACAACGAGATCACCGACAACACAACTAAAGTGCAAAAGCACGACAGTTCACATGCCCAACAAATCACAATCCCAACAGTTAAAACAAAACAAATTCCCCATTCCGAAAAACACACACACAGCACAAGCACACCAAAACACTGATAAACCTACACCTAACCTTACATACACAACTATCTATGCACTAACCTTAGCCCAAAGCCTAACCCTAAGGTCCATTACTGTCGCACACTTACCTTACCTGCACCCTAACCCTAAAGTCCATCACTATCGCACACTTACACAGTTGTGCTCATTTCGCATGTTGGTGTTTTCAGTGTTGGGATTTCCACTTGGGCATTTCCGCTGTTGGTCTTCCAGTGTCGGTCATCTCGTTGTCAGTGATTTCGCTTGTCGGCCTTCTAAGGTAGACACGTGTGTGTGTGTGTGTGTGTGTGTGTGTGTGTGTGTGTGTGTGTGTGTGTGTGTGTTTGTGTGTGTGTGTAGTTTTCCAAATTGCAACTTACAT
>NC_056732.1:969015924-969090924 GCF_019279795.1 Protopterus annectens
ATGTCAATTTATACCACCTTTTTCTCATGAAGGTATACCAAATTTTGCAGCTATGATAGATTTTGCAATAGAATCTTTATATTGTGATTTTTTTAATAATAAAAAACAACATATAAAGTATAATTTAACTAAATTAGAGTGGGAAGCATTACAATAACTTAGTAGAAATGAAGAACTTATTATAAAACCAGCAGACAAAGGGAATAAGGTTGCATTAATGCATTTTTCACAATATGTTCAGATGTGTTTGGAATATTTACATGTTCTGTTAAAGAATATGAAGAAGCCACTCAACAATTTAGAAATTTATTTCAGAAGGGACAGCTTTTAGGATATTTTTCAAAAGATGATGTAGATATTAAATTTAAAATAGATAATTGTGAAGTTGCTAGATTTTATTGTCTGTCTAAAATACATAAGGACACCCAGAACTCTTCGGGTCGTACTACTGCATCCGCAATGTAATTATTTCCTTAATAATATGGGTATATTTTTACACAGTTTTCTTTTACCATATGTTATTAGACAAAGTTCTTTTATTAAAGACAGTTCTTATTTCTTAGAACAGGTATTACCCCTTAAATGGTCTAAAGATATGTATTGGTTAACAGCAGATGTGAAGAGTCTGTACACAAGTATTAATCATCAGCATGGGTTAGAAGCATTAAACAAAACCTTGGGAGATAGCCCCCTTTCACATTATATAATTGAATTGGTTGATTTTTGTTTAAGAAATAATTATTTTGAGTTTGATGGACAGATATTTCACCAGTTGAAGGGTACAGCCATGGGGGCAGCTTTTGCCCCCATGTATGCTAATATCATGATGGGGCTTTTTGAAATGGAATTTTTGTACCAGAAAGAATTTTTCAAACAGTATGTGGTGAAATATTATCGATATATAGATGATTTAACTTTTATATGTAAGGGGGGGTAGAGAAGATGTTAGTAATTTTATACACGCCCTCCAAGAAAATAGATTTTCATTGAAGTTTGATGGCTTTCAACTAGGGAATAAGGTTAACTTCTTGGATATAAATCATGAAGGAGGTAGAAATGGGAGAATTATTACTAAGGTATTTCGTAAATTTGAGGATGGTTTACGCTTCTTAGATGGAACTAGCCATCATCCTCCACATTTATTAAAATCTTTACCGTATGGAGAATTAATGAGAATAAAGAGACTATGTAATAACAATAATGAGGTAAATAAGGAGTTAGAAAAAATGTCTCAGTTATTTATAAAGGGCTTATAATGCTAAGGAAGTGTTACTCTCTTTAGATAAAGTTAATAAGAACATTACATATAAGCCTAGTAAAAATTGTAATAAACATCAAGGTAGATTTAAGAAAGAATTAAATCATTTGAGAAAGATCTATGTGGTTATGACCTATGATCTATTGGCAGAAGAAGTTAAGCAGATTATTCAACTTTATTGGACTTCCCTGTTAAAATATAGGGATTTAGTAGATGTTTTTGAAAAAAATATTAAATTTTTCCTTTAGAAGGGGCAAGAATTTAGAGGATATGCTAGTCCATGCTAGATTTTTACTCCTACAGCACATTTGAATATAATTTTGAGCTTAGCAGGAACCTATCCTTGTGGTAGGTGTATAACATGCCAATGTGTGAGTAGAACATTTCAATGTATTAATGGACAGAATTTTCAATCTAAAGGTATGTTTTCATGTAATACTGAAAGCATTGTGTATACTCTCAAATGTCCATGTGGAATGTTTTATGTGGGGGAAAGTAAAAGGGCTTTTAAAATTAGGTTACAGGAACATGCGAGGGATATTAGGAATGAAAAGTTAGAAAGTCCACTTGCAATGCACTTTAAAAAATATCACAATAGTAACCAACAGGGTATGCTAGGTACTGTTTTAGAACATGTTTCTATTGCTCAATATGGTACTAATATGAAGAAAAAACTGTTGTATAAGGAAACAGTTTTCATATTGAAATATGGCACTTTATCCCCAAGTGGCATTAACGTAGAATGTAATTGGAGAGTTTTTATTTAATTAATTAGTTAATTATATAATTATTTAGGTGTTTTAATTGTTTAATTGTTAAAATAGGTTGATTAATTTTATTGTATAAATATGTGATTTTTTTTTCTGTTTGTATTCTCCTAGGAATGCATTTGCCTATGTGCTAGAGAGAGTTTGGATTAGATTTTGTGGTGTATCCTGTTTTTTTGGTCATTTGCTTTTATTTGGTTCACATTTTTTTGTTTTATTTGTTGTTTATAGTAAGTCTAAAATTCTCAGACATCCCTTTGCTACTTCTGTCCATGTGTCAGTGAGCCATGGTCTACCCTACAGATTCCTAAATACTCCTGAAACATAAGCAGTCTACAGAGCACAGTTGTTGCCTTACTACCTTGACACCAACATCCTTATGTTTAATGTCCCTCCTCAACAGCTCAGGATTCTAAATTGCTCCCCAAACTAAACTGATAATTTCTAGCTAGTTTATTCTGCATGCCTACTGCTTTATCTGTACCACCATCTCTCTGTTTTATGTGCCTTCCCTGGTTAATTCCTCCTAAAGTAATCTGACTTTTTATAACAAGTATAAACTATACTTCTATTACCTGACCATCTGCAACAAACAGCAACTCTCCAACTTGACCTTCAACCCCAAGCCCTGATTGGTGTTTCATTTAATTAACGGAACATTTGTTCTCTTTCTCTTGCTTACTTACTGGTACTTTGCATAATACGTCCTTGTGTTGGCTTAGTGGGTTTGTATTTTTCCTTATTTTGTTTTTTGTTTTTTGTTTTTTGTTCTTGTGGGGGTCCATACTGATAACTTTTTTAGCTCTCTGTAGCTCAAACTGATGAAATGTTACTGTATACCATTCAGTATGTACCATTGTAATACACTGAAACAACATTCAAAAGTATGGCATCCTTTCCCCATGTCAAAAATGATTAAAGGACGTTTGCAGAGCCATGGCAGTCAGGGGCGGCTCGTCCTATCGGACTGCTGGACTGCAGCCCTCCCACCTAGAAAAAAAACAAAAATAAAATCTGTAAAACAAAAAAATCACGAGTCCCAATTCTCTGCGCATGTGCGGACAACTCAGACTGCCTTTATCAGCAGTCCAGATATGGGCTAAGAGGTACTCAGCAATCATTGCTGTGAGATACCAGGAATCTGTGCGGTGATGACCGCACAGAACAGAGGAGCTCCGGACTGCTTCAGCCGCAGTCAGAACCAATGAGGAGGACTGAGCTGCTCTCGCAGGACGTTCAGTGTGCAGGCTTCATGGATTACTGCTGGACAAAGGCTTCAGGTAGGTGTTTGGATTGTGGGCTTGCTTCGTTCGCTGGATTACTTCATGAAACCGGGTAGGTGTTCGTGTTCGGCGGAGTTTGGGCTGGTAGGTGAAGGCTTTATATCACTGGCTGGGGTTTTATACTACTGCTAAACAAAGGTTGTGTGTGTTTGTGTGTGAAATGCCCCAGTTACTATATATTGGTGGCTAGAGAGAACAAATGGTGGTGGGTAGAGATACTCAGGCTTGAACGCTGTACCTTGTATGCAGGTGTTAAAGACCTGAAATCCCTACCCACCACCATTTGTAAAAAAAATTGCAGATTTTTGCCTCATATTTGATCTGATCTGTTCCTCATACTATCTGTGGTTTCTAAATGCTGCAATGCTTGATATTTGATGGTGCAGTGGTAGCATTGTTGCCTCACAGCTGCAGATGTTCAGGTTTGATTCTTGGCTTGGGTGCCTTCTGTGTGGAGTCTGCATCTTCTCCCTGTGTTTGTGTGGGTTTGCTTTTGTGTCCTCCCATGTTACAAAGACATGTCTGCATTATTTCTTCCTCGGCCTCTGCTGAAAATTGTTTTTTTGTTCCAAGTCAGACTGTCCTGATTAACAAATGTTAAATAAAATTGACAGGCATTTGAATTTCAGACTTCACGTTTCTGAATGTTTAATTCCTTACATATCTGATGGTGCAGTGGTAGCATTGTTGCCTCACAGCTATAGGTTTTCTGGTTTGATTCTTGGCTAGGGTGCCTTCTATGTGGAGTCTGCATCTAATCCCTATGTTTGTGTGGATTTGCTCTGTTGTCCTGCCATTTTACAAAGACATGTGTCTGCAGTATTTCTCCCTGGGCCTCTGCTGAAAACTGTTTTTGTTCCATCAGAAGTAAAATTGACAGGCATTTGAATTTCAGACTTCATATTCTTCAGAAAATACATAGTAACACAACCTTTTATTCTAGCAGTTTTCTAAGTTTACAAGATGAAGATTTGAAACGTGTCCTTATTTTTGGGACTGTATTACCCCATCATTGGCTTTGCCCAGGTTTTTTTGTGCTAAGGTTGACAGCTATGGCAAGAACTGAATTCACTGAATATGTTTGAGGGGTGTATTCCCTCATTACTGGGTTTGACAGCTATGGTGAGAACTGAATTCATTAAATAATAGCCATTTAAGTTCAGTCTTCCTCTCTTTCACAAAGCAGCTGATTTGGCATAGTGGCATGTTGCTCTGACTGTTTTGCACAGGGACCTTGGCAGTAAAATGTATGGTGGTAACACAGCATTTTTCTTTCACAGAGCAGGTGATTTAGCATAGTCCAAAACGAACAAACTAGGCAATAGAAAACCACAGACAAACCAAACGAAAAGGAAAACCAACAGCTTACAGCTAGTAAAGGGTGATGGTCCCAAAAAACTAAACTTCTGCTTAACGTAAAATCAGTTTAATATACAATCTTTTACGTTTTCATCACTCTTAGTAAGGTAACTTCTTCAGAAAAAACAACAGACAAACAGTGGTTACAAAATTGTCGCTAAATTTAAACTTTGTTGCATAAAATCATGTGACAAGCACAAACAGTGGTTTAAAGGTAAAGCAACCAAATGTTTAATACTAAACTGTGAAAACCAACCTTATATCATAAACACTTCTTCAAATGGAAAATTATTTTATGATTCCTACTCTTAAAAATATTAAACTTTAAAAATCTAAAATATATACCTATAATAGTTACCGTTAAGGTGCTTGAAAGAGGAATACAGGAAAACATAATACACAAACAGTGTATCTAAAGTCGTTAATAATATCCAATGACTTAAACTAAGTTTATCGCATGAGGTTTCGTAATTTAAGGAGGCATGAAATGTTACAGTTCTCATTGAGACCGGGAAAAGAAAATGCATTAAGTGCTAGTTGCCATTCAAGTATCCCAGACCTCCAAGAGTACTGAATAGGGACCTCCCCTAATATCAAGTATTAACTGGTGGATAGCCTGAAAGATAAACCAATGTCCATCATTTAGGGAAATACGTTTTGCTAAAGCATTTTCGAATTTGTTTTTACTAATCGAGTAAGAGTGTTCATAAATTCTCTTACGGAACTTCCTGTCCGTTTTACCTATGTAAAATGCCAGACACAAGTTACAAGAAGCTAAATAGACAACACTCCTGGACTCACAATTCAGCTTGTGGTTAATATAACATTTACCAGCATTTATTACTCTAAAAGCATTTCCTGTTTTTATATATCTGCACATCCTACATGCCCCACATGTAAATGTTCCATTTAGTCTAGAACTAAGCTTTGTACTTTTACTTTCAAAGAAACTTTTTAAATTAATACCTCTTCTATAAACAATACTAGGTGACTGTCCAATTCTATCAATTAAGGAGATGTCCTTATAAAGGAAACTCCAATTTTTATAAAGAATTAGTTTTAGCTGTTCACTGTCATTACTAAAAGTAGTTATAAAGGAAGCACTACAAGGAGTAGACTGCCTAGTTTGCTGACTTATTCAAACAGCTATGTTAGTAGACGAGTTGCAGTCAGATGGTGAAGCAACTTGAGTAGTGACAAGTGATGTAGAAACAACAGAAGTCGTCACTAAATTTACATCACAGTCAACAACAAATGATGGTAAAAGTGATTGAACAGTACCTCTACAATGTTTATTTTTTATTTCTTCAGTTAGTTCATCAATTAAACTGACAGGATAACCTCTGTTGTAGAACATATCTTTTAAGAGCTGACATTCAATAATAAAATAATGTTCGTTAGAACACATTCTTGCAGCTCTTATGAGTTGACCTTTCACTATGGAACATTTTCGTGCATAAAGGTGTGCACAAGAGTAATGTAAAAAACAATTTTCATACTGCAAGCATAGACTACCTGGATGTTAATTTAACTAAAGATACAGTAAATAGGAGATACGTCTCCAAAATCTATAGAAAACCTACATACTGTAATTCTTTTTTTACATTACTCTAGTGCACACCCTTATGCACACACACGTTCCATAGTGAAAGGTCAAATCATAAGAGCTGCAAGAATGTGTTCTAACGAACATGATTTTATTATGTGATTAGTAAAAACAAAATAGAAAATGCTTTAGCAAAACATATTTCCCTAAATAAAAACCAACAACCAAAAGTTCCAAATGAATAACAACTGATAAAACTGTATAGAGTCTCTATTTGGTTTAAAATAAGCTCACCACGAACAATAAGACACAGTCAAGTCGATAAAGTTCACAAACATCCAATGCTGATGTGTAAAAGGCACAATTTTTCGCGATACACTCGTTTTCTGCGATGAAAAATCACCAAATGCAGCAGTAATAAAAGATAAATTCCTTTATGATAAGTTTTTCGCTTTTCGGCTTCTTCAGACTGTTTAACAATGAGACATGGTTAAAATAAGCATTTAAATAGACTACTCATTGGTTGGAACCATGAGCATGTCATAGATCACACAACAACTAGGACCGGAACTAACCCTGCACTAGCATAAGTGGTTAAAATCACAATACAGAAATTCAAAGCATATTTAGGATTTCAAAAGTTACAAAAAATCTATATCTGTACATCATTCAATGCGTTAAAACTGAGTCAATCCATCTGCTTCAAGATCGTTAAAAAACATATATATATGCACATAAACATACCATGAACAAGGCGCTAACGCCAACATATTCAAATAATATTTAGATGGATACCTGATGTTATTCATGCATATAGAGGTCGTAGGAACACTTAGTTTGTATAACATCTAGAGATATATCCATTCTCAAAATCGCAATGAAGATTACTGACTGCCGTACATCCTTATCTGGTGATGACGTCACCACGTAATGCAACGGCAACAAAAGAACAGGCAGCTGACTTTCAGAACAAAACTCTCCTAATACAACCAGCATATGATAATTAACTACATAAAGTACAACAGTGCAAAATATATATTAAATACATCAGAACATATTGGTTAATTTAAAGAACCTTCCTAAAACATTCTCTAAGCATGTGTAATCCTCACCTATCATACTGTGAGAACAAGGTAAGGAAGAACTACATTACAGCAAATGAAGAGTTATGAATTATCAATGTTTACAATAAAAAACAGGAATCGCATTCACTACATATGCTGAGAGTGAAGGGAACAGAAATAAATAAAAAATAATAAAACAGATCTGTGAATAGTGTAAATGCCTGTCCGACCCTCATCTAATAACATCTCACAGGGATGTGCAAAACACGACTATTTAAAAATTCCTGGAACAAGTACATGACATGAACAGGAGACCAGTTGGTATACTGAAATATGTTACTAACTTATATTAAAACATTTGATAAAAGACATGTGTATAATTTTAGTGTGAGGTGTTTATGCAAGCGATTTAATACCATAGCACCCCAAAGTAAGGAACTTATTTTACCTTATCCCTAAGAGACTCCTTTAGCCTAATGGAGCTTGTACAAACCGTTCCCACTTTGAGTAGTCGTACTAGAGTATTTAAATGTTTATTTTAACCATGTCTCATTGTTAAACAGTCTGAAGAAGCCGAAAGGCGAAAGCGCTTACTGTGAATAAAAGGAATTTATCTTTTATTACTGCTGCATTTGGTGATTTTCTGTATTTGTGCCTTTTACACATCAGCATTGGATGTTTGTGAACTTTATCGACTTGACTGTGTCTTATTGTTCGAAGTGGTGAGCTTATTTTAAACCAAATAGAGACTCTATACAGTACTGTATTGGTGCCATAGATCAGATATTTCCCTAAATGATGGACATTGGTTTATGTTTCAGGCTATCGACCAGTTAATACCTGATATTAGGGGAGGTCCCTATTCAGTACTCTTGGAGGTCCAGGAACTTGAATGGCAACTAGCACTTAATGCATTTTCTTTTCCCGGTCTCAGTGAGAACTGTAACATTTCATGCCTCCTTAAATTGCGAAACCTCATGCGATAAACTTAGTTTAAGTTGTTGAATTTTATTAATGACTTTAGATACACTATTTGTGTATTATGTTTACCTGTATTCCTCTTTCAAGCACCTTAACGGTAACTATTATAGGTATATATTTTAGATTTTTAAAGTTTAATATTTTTAAGAGTAGGAATCATAAAATAATTTTCCATTTAAAGAAGTGTTTATGATATAAGGTTGGTTTTCACAGTTTAGTATTAAACATTTGGTTGCTTTACCTTTAAACCACTGTTTGTGCTTGTCACATGATTTTATGCAACAAAGTTTAAATTTAGCGACAATTTTGTAACGGCTGTTTGTCTGTTGTTTGTTCTGAAGAAGTTACCTTACTAAGAGTGATGAAAATGTGAAAGATTGTATATTAAACTGATTTTACGTTAAGCAGAAGTTTCGTTTTTGGGACTATCTCCTTTTACTAGCTGTAAGCTGTTGGTTTTCCTTTTTGTTTGGTTTGTCTGTGGTTTTCTATTGCCTAGTTTGTTCGTTTTGGAGTTTGTCATGGCAACTGGATCACCTAATAGCCCAGCTAGTCCGAATTTGTTCGGGCGAATACAACCTTTGCAACCTGTGGATATAACTAATATTCTCAGTTCACTGTCACAACGTATTGACAATTTAACTCATCGACTTGACTTTTTTGACAAGCAACGGAGTGGTGAGCATACTACAACAACTTTCAACTAACAGATCCAACCATGAGAATGTGAATTCTCAAAATCACCCCAATAACATTGAACCTCGATCTCAGGTTTCAGAGGGCTCAATACCACTGGGACAACAAGTGATACCATCAGGACAACAAGCGGGCCCAACCGTTCACAACTTGACACCATTTGCAGCAGGTAATCGTGTTTCTTTTGAGCCTGCAATTACTAATGAGACTATTGGTGTTCCATCTTTTCTTGACTGGGTGAACGATACACCAAAGTTATCCTATTGGTTCACCAATATTCAGGAATAACCGGCTCTTAACTCTAATCCATCTTAAACAGGTTTATGTACTATTGCTGACAAATTGAAATTATCTGATGTGAAACTTCTAAAACTAAAAAAAACTTCAACTCGAGGTGGTATATTTTAGGCAATGTCTGTCTAAGAGAATGGTACCTAAGGGTCTTCGTTGTCACTAATTTCCAACTGGTTTAACACCAGATTCCCTTTTTCATACAGAATTACTTGCTTTCTTTGATCAACAAGGATTCCAACTCATGGAACTAATGGTAAAACATTATTCATTACAAATTGAGAATTTAGCGAGAGAAGCTGAAGATTTGGATAATGTTATTAAATCCCATCTTGACTTTGTTAGATATAGATTCAACTACAACAGAGTCTTTACTAGCATTGAGCAATTACTAGACAGACTTAAAAATAATAAAATTAAAAAAATGAACCGTGACCGTTTAGCATACAACAACGGCACAGCTTATCCTAGACCGCAAATCTCGCAAGTTTGGCAGAGCACTAATTCTGTGGTACCTTTGACTGGAGCTAATATATCTAACAATTCATCTAATAACCTTGTTGACATTTCACCATTCCTTGATAATGTGGATAATAACACTGAACCTGTGGATACAGTTAGACGAAGTGAAAGACTCCGGTCTAACTATACCCAACGTGATGGGCAAGCAAATAATAACCAATCCACTCTAAATTTTCACCAAGACATGAACAACATGCCTATGATGGGGCCACGTAATCCCCAGTATCAGAGGAACAAAAGGTGGAACAACTGTCAGAAGAGATAGTTTTAAATGACTATTGATGCTAACAAACTTGTTGTTCTTACTAATTCTAAGGAGGACTTTACTGTTTATAACTTTTCATCTATTGGTATTGGGGCTTCTTTAATTGAATTACTAGCAAAAAATAATACATACGTTTTGAGTAAAACTATTAATGTAGATAAAATTTTGTTAGACTTAAAATGTTATGTAAGGAAATTAAATCTTTCCTTTTTATTGGGTAACATTGAACAACCTGAATACGTACTAAAACCTGCTAGTATGTTTAATCCCCCACTTCACCCTCTTTTAGTTCTATTTGAAAATGTGTGCAAACTTGACATTAGGCATATACCTTTAATTAGAGCTAGTAATAACATTTATAAACAGAGTAACACCACTGTGGAACACCTACGAGCATTGAAATTACTTAGATCAGCTCATGTCCATATATTTAAGCCAAATAAAGGTGGTGGACTTGTTTTTGACATCACTGACTACAATAAAAAAATGGAGTCAGTATTGAACAACATGGCTTACTCTATGTCATCAGTGAATGAAATGAATGTAGCACAATCTAGGGTTAGGGTTTATTTCAGGAATTCGTTCATCGAAGCCAAAATTGACTTGGATACATTTAACTAGATTAACATACTTTATCCAAAAACACCAGTCATTTTTGGAATACCTAAGATCCATAAGAATAGATATGATCCTCCTATGTGACCACTTATTGATGGTAGAGGTTCTTTGACATACTCATGTGCAAAACTTGTTGACTCAATATTACAAAAATATCTTAAACTTGAGTCATGAGTGTGTAAAGATTCATGGACCTTTTTGCAAAATTTAAATACCTTAGAGGTTAATCAAGAAGAAAACTTCCTCACCATCGACGTGGTTGATTTATATACTTCTATTCCCCACCTAGAAGCAGTAGAATGGATAGCACTTTTTTTGAAAAACAGGAAAGCACCACAAAGGGACATTGAGCTGGTGAGTGAATTGATTGATATTATACTTACTAATAATTTTTTTACCTTTAATGGTAAGATTTATTTGCAAAAACAAGGAGTTGCCATGGGCTCCCCTTGTAGAGCGAGTTTAGCTAACATGTTTATGGCACAATGGGAAGAACTTTTCATTTTTGACAAACCTGAAATAAATACATCCTTTACGTTTTATACTAGATTTTTAGATGACATTTTTGTCATTTTTAAATGGAATGAGACAGATGCTAATCAATTGGTCGACTACTTTAATTCTACTACAGCATTTGTTAAGTTTACTTACAATTTTCATACTGCAAGCATAGACTACCTGGATGTTAATTTAACTAAAGATACAGTAAATAGGAGATATGTCTCCAAAATCTATAGAAAACCTACTTACTGTAATTCTTTTTTACATTACTGTAGTTCACACCCTTATACAGAAAAACATTCCATAGTGAAAGGTCAACTCATAAGAGCTGCAAGAATGTGTTCTAACTAAAGTGATTTTATTATTGAATGTCAGCTCTTAAAAGATATGTTCTACAACAGAGGTTATCCTGTCAGTTTAATTGATGAACTAACTGAAGAAATAAAAAATAAACATTGTCGAGGTACTGTTCAACCACTTTTGCCATAATTTGTTGTTGACTGTGATGAAAATTTAGTGACGGCTTCTGTTGTTTCTACAACACTTGTCACTATTCAAGTTGCTTCACCATCTGACTGCAACTCGTCTATTAACATAGCTGTTCGAATAAGCCAGCAAACTAGGCAGTCTACTCCTTGTAGTGCTTCCTTTATAACTACTTTTAGTAATAACAGTGAACAGCTAAAACTAATTCTTTATAAAAATTGGAGTTTCCTTTATAAGGACATCTCCTTAATTGATAGAATTGGACAGTCACCTAGTATTGTTTACAGAAGAGGTATTAATTTAAAAAGTTTCTTTGAAACTAAAAGTACAAAGTTTAGTTCTAGACTAAATGGAACATTTACATATGGGACATGTAGGATGTGCAGATATATAAAAACAGGAAACTCTTTTAGAGTAATGAATACCGGTAAATTTTATATTAACCACAAGCTGAATTGTGAGTCCAGGAGTGTTGTCTGTTTAGCTTCCTGTAACTTGTGTCTGGCATTTTACATAGGTAAAATGGACAGGAAGTTCCGTGAGAGAATTTATGAACACTCTTACGCGATTAGTCAAAACAAAATAGAAAATGCTTTAGCAAAACATATTTCCCTAAATGATGAACATTGGTTTATCTTTCAGGCTATCGACTAGTTAATATCTGATATTAGGGGAGATTCCTATTCAGTACTCTTGGAGATCCGGGAACATGAATGGCAACTAGCACTTAATGCATTTTATTTTCCCGGCCTCAATGAGAACTGTCACATTTCATGCCTCCTTAAATTACGAAACCTCATGCGGTAAACTTAGTTTAAGTTGTTGGATATTATTAATGACTTTAGATACACTATTTGTGTATTATGTTTACCTGTATTTCTCTTTCAAGCACATTAACGGTAACTATTATAGGTATATAGTTTAGATTTTTAAAGTTTAATATTTTTAAGAGTAGGAATCATAAAATAATTTTCCATTTGAAGAAGTGTTTATGATATAAGGTTGGTTTTCACAGTTTAGTATTAAACATTTGGTCGCTTTACCTGTAACCCACTGTTTGTGCTTGTCACATGATTTTATGCAACAAAGTTTAAATTTAGCGGCGATTTTGTAACCGCTGTTTGTCTGTTGTTTTTTCTGAAGAAGTTACCTTACTAAGACTGACGAAAACATGAACGATTGTATATTAAACTGATTTTACATTAAGCAGAAGTTTCGTTTTTGGGACTATCACCCTTTACTAGCTGTAAGCTGTTGGTTTTCCTTTTCATTTGGTTTGTCTGTGATTTGGCATAGTGGCATGTTGCTCTGACTGTTTTGCACAGAGACATTGGTAGTAAAATGTATGGTGGTAACACAGCATTTTTCTTTCACAAAGCAGCTGATGTGGCACAGTGGCATGTTGCTCTGACTGTTTTGCACAGGGACCTTGGCAGTAAAATGTATGGTGGTAACACAGCATTTTTCTTTCACAAAGCAGCTGATGTGGCACAGTGGTATGTTGCTCTGACTCTTTTGCACAGGGACCTTGGCAGTAAAATGTATGGTGGTAACACAGCATTTTATTCTAGCAACTTTCCAATATTATACAAGCAATGTTTAATTTGTCCCTGGTTTTGGACTTTTGACCCCCCCCCCCCAATAAATTTGGCTTTTTCCAGATTTCTTGTGATGCGAAGTTGAGATGCAGTTGAGTATTGAGTAGATTTTACAAGGATCTGAGAGCTGCAGGGGAAGAGAAGTTTAGTGCTGCTTATGCTAAATCAGCTTGCATTGTTAATAGCGCAACAGGTTGTGTACTTGCTTTTGATGCAGAAGGTTGTTGGTTCTACTCCCACAAGGGGTGAATGCTGCCGTAGTGAAAAAGTTAAGATGCTAACTATGAGCCTGTTATCAGTTTGGCATCCATTTCCTATTGCAATATTACTAGCTTATCATTTTTAATGTAATATAGGCAATTTATTCCTCAGGGGCATCAGACACTTTATTTTTCGATGAAACCATGAAATATAAAGGTGTTTGCTAGCAGCAACCTCTTCATTAGTTACAGATTTATTTAATGTGGAATTATTTAGATGACTTTTTTACTTCTTCAGAGATTGTGCATATTTACTGATAATGGTGGGCTGTAGAATTGTGCATATTTACTGATAATGGTGGACTGTAGAATTGTGCATATTTACTGATAATGGTGGACTGTAGAAGTTTGAGTAGACTTTTATGATGGAAATGTTCTGAACTGGGCAGTTTTGTCATTATGGATACATGCATTTTGTTTCATTGTTTACTGGAAAGATGTTCTGAATTGGGCAGTTTTGTCATTATTGGTGCATGCGTTTTGTTTCATTGTTTACTGGAAAAATGTTCAAAACAATAGGAAGGTATATCAAAGAGCACATGTATGTTTCATATGCAAGGGGCCTATGATTTGAAAACAGCCCAGAATAATCTTTATCTGCCACTGGTAAAATGTATTTTCTTTGAATGTGGGTTTCAATGCTGTTTCAGTGAATGTGAGTTTCAAGGGCAGAGAAGTTTTAATGCTAAGTTTGTTTAGCAGATATCATAGTGTTTGTGCTGTAAAATGCAAAATAAAACTTTCAAATGAAGATCAAATCATCATAGAAGTAAATCAGCATGCACATTAGTGTTTATGGTAAATGGAGTGAAATAGCCAAGTAATGGATCACTGGAATGGCTGCAGGGGGAGGCTCCATTCGACCATGATTTCGTGAGGGGGAAGGGTGGCAAACTTAAAGACAGCCCCAGCTGAACTATACCTCCCAACTGTCCAGATTTTCAAAGAATGAATATATTGTGTTGCTTCTTATTTTTGGTTTGTTCCTCATAAAATTTGTGGTTTTCTGGCAAATCATTTAGGAATTAAGTCACTAAATAATGACACACTGAGTTTCAGACTTCATAACCTTCAGAAAAATGCATGCTAAAGTAAGACCTGTTGTTCTATCAACTGTCTCAGTTTATACAAGAGCAATTTTTAGTACTGTCTATATGTTCCCCCAATATATTTGGCCTTGTCCAGATTTATTGCATTAACAGGTTGAGAGGTACATGCAAATAAATTGCTTTATAGAATTAGGCATAGCCAAACCTCTCAACTGTCCCTGATTTTGGCTCAGAATGTTGCTCTTCCCCCTAATAATCCCTCCGCAAAGTAACAATTTTGGAAGAAAACATGGAGGGTTTACAATTAAGAAATAACTGTAATAATCAGAGTTATAGATTACTTTTATTTCAGAAATGCATGTAGATTCTTTTATTTTTGTCAGCTGCTCAAGTTAGCAGTACTAATATTAAAGTGTCCCTTCTTTGACAGGTTCCCAGCTGTATTGTGTGGCTATTTTATATTTTTGCATCACATTTTTGGTCCATTTTTCATAAAATTGTGTGTTTTTATTTGGCAAATTAGTGACAAATCATTAAAGACTGAAGTTAGAAAATAATGACAGACATTTGAGTTTCAGATTTCATACCATTCAGAAAATTTGTACTAATGCAAGACTTATACTATTATCTTTCTAGGTTTATAAGAGCAATATTTAAACATTGTCCTTATTTTTGGGCCTTTGTCCCACTTGTTTGCATGGCTTTGTCCAGATTTCTTGCTCTGAGGTTGAGAAGTATGACAAATGTGTCAGGGCCATCACAGTCAGCCAGAGATATTTCAAATTGTAAACGCACAAAGGCAAAAAACAAACAAACTAGATAAACGAAGAAAACCAATTCAGGCAGCTCAAGGCACAAATAAACTCAGAAATTTATTTGGTTAGCGCTTTCGGAAGAGTCAATGCTCTTCCTTCTTCAGACACCTACAACCAATACCAAAATCCCTTAAATACACAATATTACTTCATTACATTAATCAATTATTCAATAAAAAATGAGCATGTTCCTTCTTAAAGGGACATTAAAATACAACCTTATTTATCTAAAAAGAAAGCAGAGAGAAACAGGAAGAAGCACACATTTTTTAACTAATTAGTTCAATTAATCTTTACACTCGTCAAAGTGCAAAGAAACATTCATAATTGCATTCATAAAAAATATATATATGTAAATGTAGTTACTATAACAAACTCAAAGGCTGAATAGTTCTACCAGCTTAAAGCCAATTTTTTAAGACAGCATTTAATGGACACTGTCTCATTTAGACCTGGTGGTAAATAAGAGGCAGTCAAAACCTGCCATCTTAATTCTTCTGTTTCCAGGTCAATCTGCCAAGGCCCCCCTCTATCATCCTTTGATATTTGTTTAAGAACCGAAAATCTAAAAGAGTGACCTGGATGGTTACAAATATGTCTAGCCAGGGCATTAGTGAGATCACCTTTGGTTATTGCATATTGATGCTCGTAAATGCGTTGTTTCAGCTTTCTCTCGGTTTTCCCAATGTAGAAAGCATTACAGGCTTGACAAAATGCACAATAAACCACCCTGCTAGAATCACAGGTAAAATGACCCTGAATTTTAAACAAGACCCCACGAATGTTAAATTGATAAGCCAAACTCAAAAACGTACATTGATGGCATCTACCACATTTGACCATTCCCTTAAACTTAGAAGCTCGACCTTTGGCCTGATAGTGAAGCAAGGATTTCAAATTTAAACCCCGTCGGAAAGTGATGGTAGGTTGATTCCCTAGGGCTTTAAAAAGCAATGGATCCTCCATAATTAAAGCCCAATTTTTAACCAGAGTTGTCCTAATAAAAGAGTGGTCAAGATTATAAGTTCAAAAAAAATCTGACCGTATTGATGCTTCTTTGCTCTTTAATTAATATTTCTAGATTTTCTGGTTGAGTATCAAAACACTCAGAGGCTAACAATAATGGCTTAAAAAAGCCATTTTGACGTTTAATAGTAACCTCTGTCACCAAAGAGTGCACTAACAAAGGGGGATAACCCCTCCTAATGAACATTTCCTCTAATAATGCACATTCTTCCAAAAAATCAGCTTCATCAGAAACCATTCTAGCAGCTCTTACTAATTGGCCTTTCACGACCCCCCTCTTTTGATGGTATGGATGGCAACTCGAAAAGTGGAGAAACGCATTGGAGTAAGTGGGTTTCCTAAAAATACGACTTTTGAACCTCTTATTACTATAGTCCTTTTGGATAAATATATCTAAAAAACTGAATGGAATCTGACCCTATGGTGTAGGTAAATTCCAAAAAATCTGTTAAACCCGAAATAGAAGAAATAAATTCTTCTATGATATCCTTCGGTCCTTTCCAAAGGAAAAACAGGTCGTCCTGGTACCTGGTGTACCAGGTGACATTTTCCTTAAAAAGGGCATTTTGAAAAAGTTTTGTAGTTTCCCATTGGGCCATAATGCAGTTGGAAAAACTGCCACCACAGGGGGCGCCCATTGCTACCCCTGTTTTCTGTACAAAAAAATCACCTTCAAACAACATGAAATTATTAGTCAATACTAACTCCAATAAAGTTTCTAACACATAAATGGTGTTACTATCCACATTTCTTTCAAAAAGGAAATCCCTAACCCACTCCAATCCCAAAACATGGGGGATCACCGTATAAAGATCTCTTACATCGGCAGTCAAAAAGATGTAATCATCTTTAAAAGGAAAAGTGTTCAAGACCTTTAAAAAGTTCCACGAATCCTTGCAGATTTGAGTTTCTTTTTCAATAAGGGGCTTCAAAATGCTGTCGATGTATTTAGCACATCCATATGTGATGGACCCACGCCCATCAACAATGGGCCTAAAAGGGGGATCGGAAAGGCGTTTATGGATCTTAGGTATACCAAAGAACGAAGCTACCTTAGGGGCTGGCATAGATATGAAATTAAATAGGTCCAAATCAATAGCTGCTTCGATAAACAAATCATCTAAAACCTGTTTAATTTTTACATATGCCATGTTCAATTCATTGCGACTAATCTTTTGATACACTGAGTTTTCTAAATGAATTAACATAAATGAAACATATGTGTCATGGTCCATGCAGACCAACCCACCCCCTTTATCAGGCTTCATCATCCTTATTTTACAATCCTTTAAAAGCCTGATAAAGTCATGTTCCCTATCACTTATGTTATAACCTCCTTTTTTAGTTCTAAACCCCCCTTCACAAAAAGCACGAAAATCAAGTTCACAAATTTTTTCGTAAGCTTGAAGGGCTGGGTATAGGGGTGGGTTGTATACACTTGAAACCCGCAATAACTCTGAAACAGATGAACTTGAACCTAAAACCATGTTAAGATTAAGTTTTCTTACAAAAAATCTTAAGATCCAAAATTGTATTAACAAGGCTTAAACCAGAGTCCGGAACAAAGGTTAAACCCAGAGAAAAAAATTCAATCATCTCAGTCGGAAAAACTAAGTCAGTGTAATTATACAAGAAAAAGTCACCAGTTGCATTAGCCAGAACAGTTGGATTCAAATGGCTGTGGTGGACTACCTCCTCTGCTGGTTCTTCCGTTTCCGAGAACACCCTTGCTGGTTTGTGGTTCTCTGTTGATTTACTCAGTTGTTCTCGTGAGACCGAAAACCTGATTGAGAAATGTTTGTAACAAGGTTAGAATCTTGCTGATTAAGGTTGCTATTAGAGCTGGTGTTTCCACCAGCCATGTTATTTTCCAACAGGTGATTGTTCGGATTATTCCTTAATCTTTCGCTCCGCCTTAGTCCTTGGTCTTGACCATGAAAATCAATGTCAACCACCTCAAGATCTCCCTCATCAGTATCCTCATTTCTATCTGAAGATACCCTGTGATGATTAACAAGATTCACAAATGGGGGAGGGGGGTATGCAGTTTTAGAGTTATATTGTTGGACGTCCCTCGTGATTTTCTTTTTCTTGCCTGCCGCTAATTTACAAATAGTGGCATCAGTACTATTAAAAATTCTTAAATACTCAAATTTATACCGAGGAAAATCACAGTTAGAAAGTATTTCGTGTTCCATAATTTCTAAGTCTCTTGTGTGGCTTGCAACTTGCATTTTATAATGCTTAATTAACACTCTCATAAATTCGAAGGCTTGGGAGTTAAACAGGTTAACCAGCTCTAAATGAAATTTGGACTGGTTTATAAGCCCGACAGGGTACCTCCATTGCCTAAGACCCTTAGGCATGATCTTTCTATTCAGATGCCATATGCTGCCCGGTTAAAGGAACTCCAGCTCTACTCAGTGGCATATCGCCTGCTCAGAGGCGATCTGTGCCTGACGTATAAAGCCATGTCCAACCCGGAATTAAAGGACATGCTGCACCTCAGAAAATCCAAATCCCATCAAGCTATGCGCTCGAGAGACTTGAACCTCAGCACTGAAATAAATAGGACATGCTGGAGGGACAGATTCATAACCCAGAGGCTCCCTTCACTCTGGAATAGAATCCCAGTCCAGGTTAGGCAGAGCCCCACATTGACTCTCTTCAAGAGGAATCTTGATGAGTGGATGGGAGATCATAGGTTTACCCCGGCTATCACTTCTGTGTCACTGTTAGACAGAGGCACAGTATACTAACCTCAAAAAAAGGCATAGCAAAATTAATTTAAAATGGGTGGCGAAAGCAAAACGCACTCTGGCTGGGCTTATAAATGCCCTAGGGCAGATAGCCTAGTATGAACCTATGAACCTATATCCATCTCACATGACCCATTGATGTATTAACAATGAGATAATCCTAAATTTTACAAAGTCAAAATCAATGATCTCTGAAACTAAACAACATTTCAGAACTGTCATCCTCACAATGGGTTATTCAATATAGTTATAATGAATTTTCTGAATGGTATGAAATCTGAAACTCAAATGTCTGTCATTATTTTCTAACTTCAGTCTTTAATGAACATCCCACACTTCAGATACCTAGCCATCTGGTGATATCAAAGCCCAAACTTTCAAATCCAGAACAAATCCACCAAGTTAAAGATAAATTCAGTTCTCTTTTTTTTCAAAAAGTTTTCATATTTGTATTTCTCTAAAGTACAAAGAAACCCAAGGTAAATATACTCTCGTGGCTCAGCATGAATATGGTATACAGATTATAGCCAAGACATGAAAAAATATATTAACTCCTTCCAAAACACAGGCAGTATCTGCAAGGTCATTCCAATCTCCTCTAAATGAGACTACCGCTATCATGTACTATCACAAGCAGTAAAACACTTTACTCCCAGCGTCCCTAATATTCAAGCTTCTAAACCTAGACACCTTCTGCTATTTCACCCAAAGATTAATCAAAAGTCATCAAACTACTATGTATGCTCTCTGTCTCAAGAAAGCACACCTCTAACTATTCATAGGATTAAGTTGCACAGTACTACCTGCAATTTTTCATGAATATCACCCCCTCCCAACACATGGAATTCTCTTTCAGGTAAACTATGATCTAGCACCTCCTTCCAGGGATTCATTAAAGAGCTAAAGGTTTTCTTAGAAAAAGAAGCAGTCTGTAGTGCAGTAATAACAGAAACTTAAATGTTACTGTTTATTCCATACAACTTACATTACTCTTTCAAAAATTGTTCTCTAGCCTTAATTGCAAGGATCATAACCACACATCTATCGCCTTTCTTTTTCTGGTTTCCATCTTCCAATCCCTTTCATACATTCACCCACACATTCCTCTCTCCCTGCCCAATCATCTCTAAAACTGTAATCACCTTACATAATTGTGAATTTTTTTTTTCATTTTTATATGCTGTTTTGAGTACATTATTCATATTTGAATATTTTCTGTAGTAGTAGTAGTAACAACCTGTTATACAGACATGTATATTTTTCACGAGTCAGCGTTATATGCTGTATTTTATGTGACATCAGATCAAACCTGAATATGGTCCATCTTGAACAGCATTCTATCCTGGTTAATCAAGGAAATTAAACTAAACTAAAATAAAATAAAAAATAAATTATTTCACAATATTCATTTTTACAAACTCACAACAAGAATTGCATTCAATTTCAAATCATTCTATGACCAGGTTATTGTACATATATGATATTATATTTTAGTTGATGATAAATATTCCCATCAAAGAAAAATATTTGTTTTTCAATAGAACATAAGAAGCCAAGTTACATAGTTAGCAGGATTAAAAAAATAACTCACTACCTCAGCATCATGCCAGTGTAAAATATTAGTATATATGCTATAAATATGAAACACTACCATATATATATATGTTCACTGCAAACTGGATCATGGTGTCTTATTAAAAAAATCATGATATCTATATCAGGGTAGACACTTAATATAACCATGCAATAATTCAAGTTAGAAAAAAAATAACATTCTGTAATAAAAAAAAATATGTGAACAGACTATAGGTGTCTTGTGAGACTCAGCATGGGTTTATATACTTCAGTTAACAGTAAAATGCAACCATTCTATAGTGTTGATAGATTAAACATCTAACAACTTTCATGTGTTCCAAACAATCTAATCTCATATCTTTACTTCATAACTAATCAAAAATGCTTATAGTCTAAGAAAGTATAAGACAATCTACTTTCTGATATGTCTATGCATCTGATTTAACAAAAACCCAGAAAGTAACAACCAGTGCTGAATAAACTAAAAGAAGCACCATGGAAGTAACATGGAATATCAAAGACCTGTACACTGATGAATAACCAAACTATAACAGCCAAAAAATGCCTACAATAAATATAATAATTTATTAAAAAAACATTAAGTCCTTTTGTTCGGTGAACCTTGAACTTTCGCAGAACAAACTGATCCATATATCATATCTTTTAATACCAAAAGGTTTCTAAAAAGACAGTACATAATAAAAACCTTAGCTATAATAATAGTTTTAAAACTGATATGAAGTTAATTACCTTTAACTCTCACACTTTAATGCTGACACACTTAACACTAGACTATCAAGTATCAACTAGTCCTTTCTTCATCACCTCCGCCAGAACAAAGCTGTACAAAAATATAATCAAATTTTCCTTGATATTCTTAACTCCCTAACCCCAGTAGGAAAATTAGGATTAAAGCTAATTATGTCCCATGGCTTACTAAAGAAACTCCCTCCCTTATGCATGAAAGAGATATTGTCTGGAAAGCCTGAGTTAAAACCAAATCATCATCACTTCTCCAAAACTACAAAGAACTCAGAAACCTTACCAAAAAACAAATTAATAGTGACAAGAAGAACTTTTCCAACTCAGCTCAGTTCAACCAAAATACCAGTCCCAAAAAATTCTGGGCTACCATCCATAAAATTCTTCTCCCAGCCCACACCTTGCCACACCCAACCCCTTCCCAAATAAAACTCCTCAAGAAACTGCTACCTTTCTTAACAAATACTTCATAGACACTATCCAAAAACTTACCCATACTGACCACAACTCTTACCCCCTTCCATCTCTCTTAACCCAACCAACAGAAGCCCTTTCTCATTTAATCTAATCGCCCCCACATAACTCAAATTACTCCTGCTCAAATGTAAACCTTGCTCGTCATCTGCAAAAAAACTGTCACTCATCCAGTCAGGATAAAATAGTGGGTTCTGTTCAAGCAGCTTTATTATGTACAAACACATCAAGATTGAGGCTTAATAACTTTAACTTAGATAAACTTATAAACAAACTAGCTATTACACTCATACATGCTCACTCTCTGGCTGTACTCCCAAAATGTCACTGAAGCTAGCACGTGCTTGCTATTTATATGCACGTGCTAACCTTAAAATGCTTCTTAAAGGTACAACAACACACACACACACACACTATTCTACATCTTCCAGCTTTGAGGAATCAGCCATGCTATATTGATGACATTAATCGACATGCAATCAATACAAATAATTATTGTCATGCAATTATACAGAACTAAATACATATAAACAGCTATGCCCAGCTTGCTGTGTATTTCACACTAGATCTGGAAATACAACCAAATCGTGTGACATAGACATTAGAATTGGGTCTAGCAAAAGGGACTGTCTCTGCTGAATGTTCAACTTTAAGGACATCAGAAACATTATCACAAATGGAAGTAGAAGTTAAGAGACATTCTGCAACAGGAACATTATCTGGAATATTATGAGATCTAGAGAATGTATCACAGGAACAATGTTGCAATATTGATTCTGGTACAGGAAGAAGATGTCTGCGAATTCGCCTGTACTCCACACTCTCAGATTCTATTAAGTAGGATCTCGGTTCGGTACATATACCTGTTACTTGACCAATCCGGTCGAAACCTTTCCCTGTTTGTATCCTCACCGTTTCTCCTTTTTTCAATGGATGAAGAAATCTGCTCAATTTTGTCATATCTAGACTTCTGGAAAGAATGCTTTCTGAATAACTGGGCTCTAATTATCCTGTTGGTCTTAGCTTTAGGCCTCAACAAACTGGAAATAATAGTCAATGTTGTTCTGGTTTGCCTAGACAGAAGTCTGTGAGCAGGCAAGCCATGTATATCATTACAGGGTACATACCTCTCAACCTCTATGACCAAGAAATCTGGACAAAGCCATATGTAATGGGGGGAAAAGGCCCATATAGAGGGACAATTTTTTTTAAATATTGCTCTCAGAAACATAGAAAGTTGATAGAGTAACAGATTTTGAATTAGCATAAATTTTCTGAAGAGTATGAAGTCTGTAACTCAAATGCCTGTCATTATTTTTTTACTTTAATCCTCAGTGATTTGCCAGAAAACCAAAATTTTATGAGGAACATACTAAAAATACGAGGCAAAAATCTGGACATTCTGCAAAAATCTGTACAGTTGAGAGGTATGACAGGGTATGCTTCTGAGATTAAGTAAATTCAAAAAGACATCAGTATTATCACATTTTGACCTCTTTGCACTCTATATTGCACTTTCAGCTAGTCCATTTGACTGTGGATATTTTGGACTACTAGTAACATGTACAAAGTCCCATTCTTTGCAAATTTCTGAAATAACTGACTGGTAAATTGGATAACATTGTCAGAAATAACTTTGTGTGGCTACCATGGACTGAGAAATGATGTTTCAACTTGATAATAACAGCAACGGACATTAGATTAGGTAGTACATCAATCTGAATCCAGTTCAAATAAGAGTCTACAAACACTAAGTAATGTTGATTGTTCCACTCGAATATATCAGTGGTTACTGTTGACCAAAGTAGTTCAGGAACTTGACTTAGCTGAAGTGATTATTTTTCGAAATGCTGTTTAGTACTATTGCATACTAAACAAGAAGAAAGTACTTTATTAATGTCTTTTACTAGAGAAGGCCAAAATACTAGTTCTCTCACCTTTCTTTTGGTAGATTCGGAAGCTGGGTGACCACAATGCAAAATCTGGATATATTCATGTTGTAGGGAAGCAGGAACAACAATTTTAGGACCTTTGAAAATAATCCCGTCTTACATCAACATCTCATCTCTGTAAGGAAAATAAGTTTGCACTTCAGGTGATACACTAGATTGCTTTGACGGCCATCCGACATTAATGTAGTGGTTGGGATTTTGCAAAACAGGATCAGTCTTTGTATGATCTCTCAACTCATTAAGTCACATGGCAGAAAAATTACGTACTTTCATGATGTCTAAGTCAAAATTTTCTGCATGAAACTGTTCCATTTTATTTCTGGGTGATCTGGATAAGGCATCAGCCAGATAAAGAAGTTTGCCTTTTGTATAGACCATTTTGAGGTTGTACTTCTGCAATTTTAGAACCACTCTATGTTATCTTGCTGGAGCTGAATGCATAGGCTACTTTATAGGTTCATAGGTTCATAGGTTCATACTAGGCTATCTGCCCTAGGGCATTTATAAGCCAAGCCAGAATGTGTTTGGCTTTCGCCACCCATTTTAAATTTATATTGCTATGCCCTTTTTCGAGGTTAGTATACTGTGCCTCTGTCTAATAGTGACACAGAAGTGATACCCGGGGTAAACCTATGATCTCCCATCCACTCATCAAGATTCCTCTTGAAGAGAGTCAATGAGGGACTCTGCCTAACCTGGACTGGGATTTTATTCCAGAGTGAAGGGAGCCTCTGGGTTATGAATCTGTCCCTCCAGCATGTCCTATTTATTTCAGTGCTGAGGTTCAAGTCTCTCAAGTGTGTAGCTCAATGGGATTTGGATTTTCTGAGGTGCAGCATGTCCATTAATTCCGGTTTGGACATGGCTTTATACATCAGGCACAGATCGCCTCTGAACAGGCAGTATGCCACTGAGTAGAGCTGGAGTTTCTTTAACCGGGCAGCATATGGCATCTGTTTGAGCCCTTTGATCCTCTTGGTGAGGTACTTTTGGGGTCTTTCCAGTTGCTGCAGGTGTCTGGTAAGGTACATCCCAAAAGGGGCATTGTACTCAATTATGGGCCTGATGAGGGATGAGTAAAGAGGCACAATGACCTCCCCTGATCTAGATGTGAATCCCTTCATGATTAGGTGGGCTATATAAAATGTTTTTCTAACCACTTTGGCCACGTGGTTGTCAAATGAGAGATTGCTATCAACTTGGGTCCCCAGGTCCCTAATTACTTCTTCTGTACTTAATGGATTACCACCTATGTGGTAATTTGTGGGCACTTTGTTTTTGCCAAAGGGGATAACTATACACTTTTTGGCATTTAGCTTGAGGCCATGGATCTGGCACCAGTTGTCTGTTTCTATGAGGCCCTTTTGGAGGATGCTTGTGTCGGCTGGAGAGTCGATTATGGTGCCCAGTTTGCAGTCATCTGCGAACTTGGTCAGCCACAGTCTTCTGTGTTGGTCTGTACCTCCGAGAAATATATACCGAACAAGAGAGGTCCCAGGACTGAGCCTTGTGGGAAACCACTTGTAACTGGTTTGGAGTCTGACATGGCTCCAGCAATTCTAACCATGTGGGTTCTGTCCTTGAGCCAGTTTGCAATCCATCTAGTGACATAGGGGTTTATATTTAAGATGGTGAGCTTATCTATAATGCCCAAGTGGGGTATTGTATCGAAGACTTTTGCGTGGTCCAGGTAGGCTGTGTGGACCACCTTCCCCTCGTCAATGGCCTTGGTGACTGTTTCAAAAAATCAACCAGGTTTAAGAGGCAGGATCTGCCCTTAACAAAGCTGAACTGGGTAGGATCCAGTGTCTGTAGGTCCCCAATATCTTTATTTATGAGGTCCATGATGATCCTTTCCATAGCTTTGCAGACCAAGCTAGTCAGGCTTATGGGGCGATAGTTTCCAGGATCTGTTGAGGCACCACCTTTATGGAGAGGGACCACTGTTGCTGTACGCCACTCTTTGGGCACATATCCTGTAGTAAGGCTGAGATTGAACAGTAGTTTTATGTTTGGGTTTAGCTCTTCTTGGAGTTCATGTGGACGCAGCCCGGGACACCGTCTGGTCCCATTGATGCTGTTTTTGCTTTGGAGAGGGCTCTTACCTGAGCATCTGAGATGTCAGGGGGGCAGCACTCTGCTGGGATAGATATTTGCCCTTTTGTTGGGGGGGGGGGGTTTGCGCTGAACCTGTCAGCTAGGATGTTGGCAATGTCTGTGGGTTCAGTGTATTTTTTGTCATTTTGGACTAATTCTGAGCATATCTGGGAATTACCACCCAGGTTCCTAACATAACTAAAGAAAGCCTTGTGATTATCCTTGGTGTCCTGTGCAATTTTTCTCTCGAAGCTGGCCTTTGAAAATTTTATGAGTGCCCGTAGTTTTTTGCTAATACTGATCAGTGATGCCTTCCCTTTATGGGATTTTGCTCTATCATTTAGTAGCTTCCTCCTTCTATTGTATAGTTTGTTTATGGCTGGGGTCCACCAGACAGGACGTCTACCTTTGGAGGATTGGGTCTTGGTTTTATTTGGGATCGCATGATCCATGCATTCCTGAAGGTGTTCATAGAATGCATTTATAAAGGATTCTGTGGTCTGGGCTGTATTTTCCACAGGCCCGGGGGCTTTGAAGGATTCCACCTCGGTTTTGAGGAGTGTGAAATTTGCTTTAGAGAAGTTTTTCACTATGGTTTTCTGGGCAGGGGGTGGGGTCGGGATGTGAATATCCAGTGAGATTAGTTTATGGTCTGATCTTACCAGTGAGGCATACACTGCTGGTCTGGAGCATAGAGTCCCCATGTTGGTGATGATCAGGTCCAGTATGTTTTCCCCTCTTATGGGAGTGGTAACAAGTTGTTCCATAGCATTTGAGTTTATAAATTCTAGGAACCTTTGGGCTATGGTGTTGGAGCTAGAGTAATGCTCCCAGTCTATGTCTGGGTAGTTGAAGTCACCCAATATAATGGTGTTTGGAGAGACCTTCATATTAGAATAGTGACTAGAGGTTGGTGATCAGTGTCAATCTGAAAAGCTGTGCCATAAATATAATCATGAAATTTTGAACATGCAAATACCATTGCCAAACGTTCTTTCTCAATTTGAGCATATTGCATTTTAGTTTGGGTAAGAGTTCTAGATGCATAGGCTACTGGTCTGCCTTTTAGAAGAATGTGCCAAGACCAAATTTTGAAGTATCGCATGTCGGAGTTACTAGTTTGTTGACATCATAGTATCTTAATGTAGATGGGGTGGCAATTTTCTGCTTAAGGTCTTCAAATGCCTTCTGGTGCTGTTCCAACCAAGACCATATAACATTTTTGCATGTCATCTCTCTCAAAAGTGCTGTCAACTCACTGAAGTCTGGTATAAACTTGTCTAAATAGTTGACCATACCACGAAAATGTTGTAGAGCCTGAACATTATCCGGTGCTGGCATATTAAGAATGGCTGCTTGCTTGGACAGGTCTGATTACAAGCCAGAGCTAGTCAATAAATGACCTACATCTCTAACTTCTGGTAGTCTGAATTTTCACTTCAGAGGATTGAGCTTTACGTTCACTAAACGTGCTCTGTCTAGATCTTTCTTAAGGTTTCTGTTATGCACTGCTTCACCATTGCCTCCAACCAATAAATCATCTACTATTATGGCACAAGGATAACCTAAAAAAATTTGCTCCATTGCACACTGAAAGACTTCACTTGCAGAATGTATTCCAAATGGCATCCTGAGGAATCTATATCTGCCAAATGGGGTAGCAAAAGTAATGAGGATTTGCGATCAAGCATCACTTGCCAAAATGAACTTTTTGCATCCAAGAAAAAAAGTGGCATTTGGTATTAGGGATGCAATTTCCTTGACTGTACACATTGGATGATGCGGTCTCTTTAATGCTTTATTCAAATCTCTTGGGTTAATACATATTCTTATTTCATCTGAGCTTTCTTTGTGGGCTGCTACTATGGACAACACCCATTCAGTTGGTTCTGTAACTGGACAAATTACACCTTGCTGGACCATTTTATCCCTGGGATTCCGGATATTGGCAACATTTTCTTGCTGATCTGACCACTGGACTGACCTCTGGGTGTAACTTCATAGAATACATAACTGGATGTCTGCCCAACCACCAAAAACACATACTGAGAAAAAGTAAAAACTAAGATATGTGGTTATATGCTGCTCTTGATAAATGAAAGAAATCTCATTCTCAAAATGTCTGTGAGGACCAGTAATGACTGCATGTCTTCAAACTATGGAGAATAACAAGCTGTAACAGTTCCTAGCCAGATAACCTGAAAGCACTACTGAGCACTTGGTTTTTCTTCACCTTATAAGCAGCAAGCCGCACCAACTAAATCCGGACAATACCAAGGAGGGGTATCCATATTCATCAAGGACGCACCCACACCTCAAGACTGGTGGCAACGCACCATGGGACATCCAGGTGCAATTAACCATAGGCAAGACTGCTCTGCAAATTGTAGCATGTTTCACCAAAAACCACACACCATCATAAACTCAGGAACCTTCAAACACCATCATACTAGGCCTTCAGACTGGGAACACTAGGGAACACTACTCAAGCCCAAACACCCTAGCCCAAAAGTTCCTGGAATTCATAAACTCAAATGCCATGGAACAACTAGTCACCATCCCACAAGAGGAGATAACATACTTGATCTCATCATCACGAACATGGGAGCACAATGTTCAACACGGAAGTATACCCCTCACTGGTGAGATCAGATCACAACTAATCTCGCTGGAGGTCCTCATCCCACCCCACCTGAAATAAAAAAGACCACAGTAAAAACTTCTCGAAGCTGACTTCACACTTCTAAAGACTAGTGTGGTCTCCTTTAAGGCCCCGAGTGGAAAACAGTACTCAAGCCGCTGAATCACTCACAAATGCCTTCTACCAGCACCTGCAGGACTGCATGGATAAGGCAATCCCAAGCAAAACAAAGACTCTCTGTACCAAAGGCAAGTGTCCACTCTGGTGGACCCCAGCCATAAACAAACTCTACAACAAAAGGAGAAAGCTGCTACAAGATAGAGCAAAATCCTTAAAAGGTAAGACACCCTTGATCACTATAAGTAAAAAACTAAGAGCTCTCATAAAATCATCCAAAGCAAATTTTGAGAGAAAAATAGCTAAAGACTCAAAAGACAATCATAAGGCATTCTTTAGCTATGTTAGAAACCTGGGAGGAAACTTTCAGATATGCTCAGAACTAGTCAAAAATGATGTGAAGATTACTGATCCTACAGACATTGCCAACATACTGGCTGACAGGTTCAGTGCAAACTTCTCCCCCCCCTCCCCCCCAAAAGGAGAGATACCTATACCAAACGATTGCAGCCCCCCAAACATTTCCAACGCCCAAGTTAAAACTGCTCTCTCCAAAGCAAAAAACACAGCATCCATGGGACCCGACGGTGTCCCCGGCTGTGTGCTCCACTTAACTCAATGAGGAATTAAACCCACAACTAGGACAGCTATTTAATCAAAGTCTTACCTCTGGATATGTACCCAGGAGTGGCGCACTGCAACTGTGGTCCCACTTCACAAAGGCGGTGCTTCCACCGACCCTGGAAATTACCGCCCTATTAGCTTGACAAGCCTTATCTGCAAAGCCATGGAGAGGATCATAATGGACCTCATAAATAAAGACATAGGGAATTTGCAGACCTTGGATCCAACCCAGTTTGGCTTTGTCAAAGGCAGATCATGCCTTTTAAACTTGGTTGACTTTTTCGAAACAGTCACCAAAGCCATTGATGAGGGAAAGGCAGTCCATACAGCCTACCTGGATCTGGCGAAGGCCTTTGATACAATACCTCACTCGGGTATCATTGAAAAACTCAGCAGCTTAAATGTTAACCCATACATCACAAGATGGGTTGCAAACTGGCTGAGTGACAGAACCCACAGGGTCAGAGTTGCTGGCGCCATGTCAGACTCAAAGCCTGTCGCAAGTGGGGTCCCACAGGGCTCAGTCCTGGGCCCACTCTTGTTTGGCATCTACTTTTCCGAAGTACAAGCAAACACAGGAGGGTTATGGCTGACAAAGTTTGCAGATGACTGCAAACTGGGAGCCATAGTAGAAAACACATCTGACACAGATATCCTTCAGAAGGGTCTCACAGAAACGGATAACTGGTGCCAGAGCCATGGCCTAAAGTTAAATGCCAAAAAATGCAAAGTCATACCCTTCGGGAAAAACAAGGTTACCCCTAGCTACCAAATAGGTGGCAATCCACTGAGCACAGAAGAAGTTATCAGGGACTTGGGGACCCAGGTTGATTGTAGTCTGTCATTCGACACCCATGTAGCTAAAGTAGTTAGGAAGACCTTCTACATTGCCCACCTTATCATGAAGGGATTCTCATCTAGATCAAGGAGGTCATGGTCTCCCTTTACTCATCACTCATCAGACCAATGATTGAGTACAATGCCCCATTCGGAATGTATCTGACCCGACACTTGCAGCAGCTGGAGAGACCACAAAAGTTCCTCACCAAAAGGATAAAGGGTCTCAAAAATCTGTCCTATGCTGCCCGACTGAAAGAACTCCAGCTCTATTCAGTCGCCACCGCTTGCTCAGAGGTGACCTTTGCCTAACATACAAGGCCATGTCAAACCCAGATTTGATGAATATGTTTCACCTCAAAAAATCTAGATCCACCAGAGCCACAAGGGCGGGAGACTTAAACCTCGACACGGCTATTAATAGGACGTGCTGGAGGGATAGATTCATCACCCAAAGACTCCCTATGCTGTGGAACAAAATCCCGGTATATGTGAGGCAGAGCACCTCGCTGGCCTTGTTCAAGAGAAATCTTGACCAATGGATGGGAGATCGCAAATATACCCCAGGGATTACCTCAGTGTCACTGCTCGACAGAAGCACAGCAAAATAATGGGTATAGTTCCCCATACTTAAGGGGTGGCGTAAGCCACAAAACGATGGGCTAGGCTTGTAAATGCCCTCGGGCAGATAGCCTAGTATGAACCTATGAACCTATGAACCTATGGACAAATTACACCTTGCTGGACCATTTTATCCAACTGAGTTTAACTTTATCCTGCATAGCTATTCAACATTTTCTTGCTGATCTGACCACTGGACTGACCTCTGGGTGTAACTTCATAGAATACATAACTGGATGTCTGCCCAACTTGTCATCAAAAACATCAGCATACTCTGAGAAAATAGCTTCAGTAAAATTGCAACTAAGATATGTGGTTATATGATGAACTTCTTTGATAAAAGAAAGAAATTCATTCTCAAACTGTCTGTGAGGACCAGTAATGACTGCATGTCTTCAAACTATATAGAATAACAAGCTGTAACAGTTCCTAGCCAGATAACATGAAAGCACTACTGAGCCTTCGTTTGGAATTTCTTCACCTCCATAAGCAGCAAGTTTCACACTACTAGCCACATTTAGTTGTTCACCAGTTCTCACCTTACCAAATGTATCTGCTGACATAACATTACACTTTGAGCCAGTGTCTACTTTAAGCTCGGTGGATTTACCATTGATCTGGGCAGTACAAAACACTTCATTTTTTGCCAACAAATTTACTGCATCAACCTTCTCACCAATTACTGATACACTATCTATGTATAAAATAGAATTGTGGTTCTCTATATATCAACTTGTTTTTTTGAGTGACCCTTCCTTATAACTTTGTGAGGTTTATTTGATTTGCAAAACATTTGAAAATGGTTCCATTTTTACACTTATGACATTGCTGATCAAATGATAAGCATTTTTCTCTTTTAGTCTCATGATTGGTACCACAATTGTGAGAGTTAACAATAAAGCTGAATTTGGGTTTTGCTGATTCACCCTTGTACTGCACTGAGCATGTCCTTCTCTTAAAACTTGCTGGAAAACCATGGGACTTCCCAGGTAAACCCATAGGAGTTGCAGCTGTCATGTGCTTAGGCCTGCTTCTGCTAGCCATGTGTTGCATGCTGTCTACATTTGCTCTGGAGCCTGCTGAAATCATGCTCATATCACTTGCAAGTATACTTGTGTGCCTTTCTGTAACTTCATGGATTGGACAAATCTCAATTGCTTTGCTCAGCATTAAATCACTGTCTCAAAGCAATTTTTTTCTTGATGCAGCACTATTAAAACCACACACAAGCCTGTTTTTTATAAACTCATCTTTTAAGTTACCAAATCGATGCATTTTAGCTTTGTTTCTCTGGTCAGTAATGTAAGCTGCGAAAGTTTCTCCAGGTATTTTATCTCTTGTGCAAAACAAATGCCTCTCTAACGTCATATTTGTTTGGGGGTTGCACATTTCCCTGAACTTGCACTTCAAACACTTGGGGGGGGGGTCTTCCCGTAATTCAGCCTGTACAACAATAGGATGGTTTTCACCACCTCCCCATACACTGCTGGTGCATACACAAATGAACGCTCTCGTTCAACGGCCTCTGACCCAACTAAGTTTAACAAAATGAAACTTAGCATGTATCTTTGTCAGAATAAGCTGCTTGTATAAAAATATGATGCTCTTGCTCAAAATTTATCCAGTTCTCTGCAATATTCAGATCAAACACCAGTGGTGACGGTCTTCAAAATCCATCTGCCATATTAACATATACCAATGAAGTCTTTTGCAAGTATGCATGAATGCACACACATATGTAAATATGCCAGAAATTTATGCCAGTATTTGTAACTATGCACAATAGCACAACAAGCCTCCTAATAACTGAAATTTATGAAATAAGTCTCTCGGAGACTGTAATACTCTTGAAATCACTGTACTTTAAAAGTCACATCATCATTGTAAGAAACATTTCAAAATAACTGCACTGTGCAAATAAATTGGGCAGAAGAAGCTCAGAGTAAGAAAAATTTCAAAGACTTCAAGAGGAGTCAGAAACTTGAAGGAAACAGAGGTTGCGTCCAACACTACTGGATTACACAGCTTCCTCTACAGAATGTGAGAGTGACGACCAGTGGGAATATCCCCGCTTACCTAAAGCAGGTAATGAAGGATACATGCAAAAACATTTTCGTAACCAATCAGGACACAATTGTAATTGCAAAAGGCCCTGGAATGGACCTGAAAACTATAAAGAAAATGGATATGGTCAACGTTCTGTCAAACGAGGTAAATGGAATTAAGGGGTAGGACTGTAATGAACAAATAGAAACAGTCAAGTCCAATTATGTTGTGAATGTAACTGGTTGTAATTTTACTGATAATGAAATACTGGTTCTCAATAAGGGTTTGGAATTTATTCCAACTACATTACCTAGGTTGTATGAAATGAAAACTGAAGTATTTAAGTTTGTTTGAAAGTTACATTTATGTAATTATTTTCAAGAAAAAGCATTGAAATAAATATTGAGTGTAATGATATTGAGACAGATAATAGTAATGATAGCTTTTGCTCATGTCATTAGGAAGCAGAACCAGATGCTTATTGTAAATTAAGTACTGAGGGTATACCTCAAAAAAGTGATTATATTCCCCCCTTTAAGAAAGAAACAATACAACAATTTTCTTACTTCTTGAATTATGGTGTTGAGAAAGAATTCAACTTATTTTATAAGAAGAATAAAGACATTCCCTGGGATTCAGCAAGCAGTCGTGCAGGAATAAGTTATTCCTGCATGGCAGGGACTTCTCCTGTACAGCACGGCAGCACGCATTGCATATTCATGAAGGCACGCTGCCTGTGCTGTTAAACTAACATGGAGCTGTGCATGAGTGCAGGGGGTGTGTCTGAGAGCAGAGCTCTCACAATACACATGTCACTGCTCTCCAGAATTGCCTTTCGGCAATTAAAATGAGTGAGAATGCTCATAACACCCCCAACACATCAGGATTACATACCTCTCAACTGTACAGATTTTCACAGAATGTTCACAGTTTTGTCTCATATTTTTGGTGTGTTCCTCCTAAAATCTGTACCTTTCTGGAAAATAGCTGAGGATTGAAGTCATTAAATAATGACAAACATTTGAGTTTAAAATACTCCACATCCTTTAGAAAATCCATGCTAATGCAAGACCTATCATCAGCTGTCTAAGTTTGTAAGAGCAATATTTAAAATCTGTCCCTCTATTTGTCCCCCAGACATTTTAGGGTTTGTCCAGAGTTTTTGCTCCAAGAGGTTGAGAGGTATGCCCACCATGAAGCAGAAAGCTGATAAAATAACAGGTTTAGCATTAGCATGGATATTCTGAAGGGTATAGATAAAATAACACAACAAAACTTTTTTTTTTTTTTTATAAATGCAATAAAGTTTAAGCATAGCTGCGTGGGTGTGCCTGTTGCTTAGCTACACTTAGTCCAGCTTAAACAGCACAACAAGTTAAATAGCAAGAGACATCCAACATTAGAAGAATTGCAATAGTGTAGTGGTTAGAGTGTACAATTTGCGAACAGCTATTCCTGGTTCAATCCCCATTATAACCACTTCACATTTTAAATGTGACTGCAGTGCATAAACTTTTTTTTTTGTATTACCTACTAAATAACATATATTTGTTAACCAGAGTATTGCATTAGGTCCAGATGTGAGGTATCAGTGTAATAAAGTTGTGAAATCCCCATATAAACACAAATGCCCCATACAGTATAGTCACACATGAATAAATGTAATGAAAGCAGATTATGGGGATGTCAGTGACAGTAAACAAATTTATAATATGTAATGAATGATGAATCAATCCTATACAGCAGACAGTCTATAAAATGAAAAATAAGCAATGCTAAGCATTGCACAGCTCTGCTTTTCAAGTGTAAGCATTGTGTAAATATGACTGCTAAGCAATGAATAGCCCAGGTAAATGGATTTGCCCATTGGTAAGCAGTGCCGAACCTGCCCCTTTAAGCAATGCCAACCTTAGCTAAGTAGGTTTGCCCGTAGCTTAACTTAGCTCAGCATATTCAAAACCATCTAATCATGGCAAAGGGTAGGAAATTGGCCTTATTTAAACCCCACAGGCAGGAATACAGCTCATAACTGCTTGCTGCTTCCCACTGTAGGCAACATGGCTGGCGTCAGAGATGGATTATGCTTCCAGGTGCAGCGCTGGGGCATCCAGTAGTCCAAGGTCATGGTAGGACTCCTGGTAAAAAAACATGATGAGTGACTGCTGCAGGGCCAGCACCAAGGCTCCCAATATAAAGCAGAAGCCTGGAACCATCTCGCCAGTGACCTCACCAGTGCCACTGGTATCCCTTGGACTGGTAAGCAGGTCAGGCACCACTATGCCAACTTGAAATGGAGGAAGAGGGAGCTCTTGGATCAGTGGATCTAAGAATCAAGGCAGAGGGGTGATGTCCCAGCAGTGTGTAAGTACTCATACCAGTAACTGTTTAATAATGTCCATCCTGCGTATATGATGGATAGGTATGGCTAAATATTCCACTATTTCTCTTACAGCTGCAGCTGACCGGCCTGTGAATCAGGAAGCCCATGTGTGTAGGCTGCAAAGGCTGTGTCACGAGGCTGGTGAGTAACAATCGTGCTTGCAGTAGTCATACCAAATAAATATAAAAGTAGTAGAACGTCAGCTGCCAGTATAAAAACTGTTTTGTGTATGGGTTGTGCTGAATAAACCAGACAATATGACAGTAATAGTCCCATATAGGTCATATTTAAATAAAACTGTAACTGCCTGGCAATAAAGCTCTAAATCCTGGACTGGTTGTGTTTACTCTGGTATCGTATGGCATTTTTAGTGTTACATTCTCTGAATAGTAATGTTGTATTAACCACTGTTACCCACACTGTGCTACATAATAAATATATCTAGGAATGTCTGTATAAGACTGTTATAACTACAAGGTCAGATTGTACAACTACAAGAGACTTAGAAAACACTGAAGAAATAGACAGCAATATCCAAATAGCACACTCTACTGTGACTGAAATTGTTGTATTTTTAGCAGATACAGCCATTGTTTGAATCCTGGGAGTGGTAGTAAGCTGTATGCATAATCGTACCTCTTAACTGTACACATCCTTTCAGAATGTCCAGATAATTGGCTCATATTTTCTGCCTGTTCCCCTGTCACCGTGGCACATCAATGGGATGATCACAAATTTGTAGTCAGCAGATAATTACATATATTTGATTTTCAGACCTCAAAACCTTCAGAAAATCTATATGAAAACAAATCCTGTCACTCTATCAGCCTTCCAAGTTTATGAGAGCAATATTCAAAATATGTCCCATTTCCACCCCAATGTTGTCAAGTTTTGACCAGAGTGTGTGCAATAAGAGATTAAGAGGTATGTGCATAATATTAACTCAGAATCTGGGAATATGTGTAGTGTTAACAAATATTCCCTCCATAGGTATACGAGGTAAGAGATGCAGAATTTAGCTATAAGATAGTTGAAGTATACACTTGTTTACAAACATACCGCTGGCCAAACAAAGGCCATAGGTTAGTGTAATAATACCTGTACCTTAATGATTAGAGCAATGATCTTTAAAGTTGCGAGAACTACAAGGATATATAAGTTGTTAATTGAAATCTCTCCCCTGCCCCACCATATCTGCAACAATAATCTAAATACACAAATCAATGGGTATGTTTACACCAAACCTACTGTTGGGACATATGTCCTATTGTTCAATAAATATTGAAATGTGTTTCTATTAATGTTCCATGTTGAAATACTATAATTGGTGGCCTGTTGCTATCAATTTAACCTGCATGCCCTTGTAATGGCCACAGTTGTTCCATATATGCATGTGTTCTGTTTGCTATGCAACTGTTCCAAATCTGATGTTTTGGGTTAATGGGAATATCTATGCATGCTGCTATAATTAATCCTGGATTGTGCTGACTATTAGTAATCCACATATGTTTTAAAACTTCAACACCATTGCACGTTTGGGAAGGTCGGTCCCAGAGGACCCACCTCTCCCACCTCATTTAGCCATGGCACTGGGCTCCAGCATGTCTTGGACCCTCCCTGGGACCTCACTGTCTGCTGGTCCTGCATCACCTTTGGGTGGAACCACCTCAGAGGATGGGGCTCACCACCCCCAGGAGTGGGCGCAGACAGGAAATTGTCACCTGCAGTCAGGTCCAGGACTTGGTGCATAGAAAGCTCCATAGGGAGTCTGGAGATCTGCTATGCCAGCTTGAGGGCCGTGTGGCACATTTAGATGGCCAGCCTGCCCTCCTACCCAGCCCCAGCACAGTCACCTTCAGGGCTATCAAGGTGCAGGGGTGAATGTCCATGGGTGGGGACCTCAGTCCCATTGTTTCCATTTAGGGCTCATGGACTTCCAACTTCCAAACACCCCTCCCCATCCAAGATGTTTACCCCCAACATGTGTCATATATCACCCCTGTATGCTGTCTTGTCTGTCTTCTCTGTCTTCCTACCCAACCTACCTCCACAAATATGCCTACTGTCCTTCCCCAACATCCCACTCTCATCATAAAAACAAAAAGGGGAACCTGTTCCCACAAAAAAATCTTGCCCCATACATAGCTGTCCATTTTGCACACGAGTCCACTGGACACATAATCTGGCCTAATTGGTTTCACAACATATTATTGTTGTTCTCACCCCTCTCTCGGTGGTTTGAGTACCCAAATCTACCTCCAAATTCAGTTTATATGCACATATTGCTGAAGAAGAAATGGACAGCTATGGACCTTCCTTACATCTGTCCTGGACATCCCTAGCTACTTTCCCTATTGTCTTTCCCTCTGCATGCCTCCTTTTTCTACACTTTCATATCACCCTTTTTTCATTTCTTTTAAAGAAATTAGCGTGGGGTACATGGGAGTAAGCACTTTTAAGCAGTAGTAAGCAAGATTAAGCCTGCTTGCATGACACTAAGCAATGCCTACACAGATTAAACACTTTTAAGGTTAACTGTCAGTAAGCATATTTAACTGGAAATTAGCATTGCTTACCGCTGTGCAAACCCGCTTACAACTGCTTAAAAGTGCCTTAGTCACTCTCTATCCAACAACCCTTGTTCTGCCCAGCAACAAAATAACGAGTCCTTGCAAGTCTCAAACCCAGGATGCTGCATACCATAGCCATAGTGATTTACCAATACACCATTTGAGCTCTACATAAATGTGATGTTTTCTCAAACATATGCAGCACAGTCATTCAACAGTAGGAAAAATGTATTTATATATGTATATGTGTGTATGTGTGTGTGTGTGTGTGTGTGTGTGTGTGTGTGTGTGTGTGTGTGTGTGTGTGTGTATATATATATATATATATATATATATATATATATATATATATATATATGTATAAATGTGTATTGCATTCACACATTGGAACCACACTCTGAACCTCTCACTGCAAATCATCTGACCAAACGCACTATTAATGGGGGTGAATGGGGCCTAAATTAGGGATCTCTTGTAATTATTGCTATTTCCCCTTTCTCCACAGCTGAACAGATATGCCATGCAACACAATAACCAGCACTTCCAAGTCTTGAACCCAGGACCCTGCACAGCACACTCACAGCAAGTTAACAGTATGCATCTCAACTGTAAGATGTTAGGATGATACCTGTAACATATCATGCAAAACAGTCAGTCTACCATAGGGAATGTACAATGTGGAAGCACTAAACATTCCAATGATACATATATGACACACACACATATATATATATATATATATATATATATATATATATATATATATATATATATATACATATATAGATATATGGATACACTAGACAATCTCAACATACTGAAATGTCGAAATTCAGTATGTCGAGACCGAATAGTGGAAAGTGCAGTAACCAAAACTACACTATGCCGAATCTGCAAATGTCAAATTCACCGCTATCATGGTGTTGCGTTCGTGACGTGTGGTGCGGTTTGTGGCTTTATCTGGGGTTTCAGGTAAGTGTTGTGTGTTTGGGGATAACGGGTAGGGATTTTAGTGTGTGTGAGTGTGTGAGGTGGTGTTTTTTGTGTGTTTGTGTGTTTAGTGTGACTTCGGAATTAGAATATAAAAGTAGGGGTGTGGGTGGTGCAGGGGGTCTTGCCCCTCTGCTTATAGGTAGGGTAAGTGTATTTGTGTGTGTTGTTATGTTTGTTTAGTTAGGTAGGTGTATGTGTGTGTGTGTGATTATGTCCTGGTTTGTGTCTGTGTGTGAATGGTCGTGATTGTAGTGTTCATGATTGTGGGTTTTCGTGTATGTGGTTTTTCAACTATTCAGTCTCAAAATACTGAAATTCGACATTTCACTATTTCAAGATTGTATAGTGAATCCAGATATAAATATGTATATACACATATAAAGATATTAGTACTTATAGATATGTATAAGAGGAGTATATATATATAGAGGATATACAGCATATCAAACAGCCATTATTCCTACATTTGCCATCTTTTAAAGTGGCCAGTGTTGGATTCATTCCTACAAATGAGAATTATTGCATGACACATATAACCATACACAATGCAAAGAACATGACACCACACACAATTTTGCATACACAGAAATGTTTATTTGTGTACTATTTAATTGTATATGCCATTTCTTATAGCAGTTAGGTGTATGGAATACATAATAACTGATTAATGCAACTCTTAAACAAAACATCTGATACAGTAATGTGAAAACATAACATACTTTGCTGTCCAGGCTAAGGCCTCAAGTAGTACAACTGTAAAAGAATACTTGCCTTGAAGATAAGAACCAGTCAATACCTTATTGCAGATGTAGTTCAGCAGCCTCCAATTACACTCTGTACTCAACCCCTAGGGGGTAAAGTATTAGTTGTCACAATGTAAATGTAACTGTTACATAACAGTGTTTAACTTAAAACATCACTAGCACACTGACAAACAGAACTGCATGTAAGACAGTAAGTTGTAGCCCACCACTGTTCCCATGCTGAAATGTATGAACATGTACAGCCATATACCATAATGTTTCTTAACACTGATATCCCTCACATGTAACAGTCTAGGTTAAAATCATTTAATACCCCACCCCCATAAAATGTCTTACAAGGGCATATAACTGTGCTTTCCATACACTGACCTCCAGACTGTACAAGGTCACACACATTTTGTCCAGCTGTTGCCCTCATATATATATGGAGCAGCAATGACTAAAACAGATGTAAACCAAGGAAGCACAGCACCACAACACAGAAACAGCAAACCAGGATCCAAAAAAACACGTTTATTCTCTTATCACTCTAGCGCCTCGGCCACTGTAAGCCACCTTGAAGGCTTACAGTGGCCGAGGCGCTAGAGTGATAAGAGAATAAATGTGGTTTTTTGGATCCTGGTTTGCTGTTTCTGTGTTGTAGTGCTGTGCTCATATATATGGACCCTACCGCACAATTTGTGTGGGAGTCCACAACATCACTGGAATGATAGCAGGAATGTCAGCACTAAATAATGATAGGCCATTTCCTATCAACCTCTTACTGCATGACATCTGGACAAAGCCTGGTATATATGTGGAGGACAGAGGCTGGAACACAGGGCCATATTTGCAAAATTGCTGTTATATAGTGTGAAAGTTGCTGGTGTTACAGGATTGTTTGGAACATACCTTTAAGAATATGAAGTCAAAAACACAAATAGATGTTGCCATGTACCGATAGCAATCAACAGAGATAATGCCACTGATATGTCAGACACAAGACCTGTGTAGTGAACAGACAAAACATAGCAGCCAATCCTTTGCCCATCATGTGGATAAGCCCACAGTTGAAAGCTATGCAGACAGACTGCATTCCATGCAAAACCAGCATGTACACACAAACTGTGTAAAACCAGCAGTATTCAATGCATATAACAGCAATACACCCACTGTCCATAGGTCTGGAACCTTATACAAACATGTATTTGGCCTGTGTCCGCAAGTCCTGCTGTAAGAGGTATTGCTACCTGCTGTCTGTAACACTGCTGCCCACACAAATGAAGGATGTCTTCCATACAGGAAAGGTAAAGGTACAATGCCAGCATGATGTAGTCATTTATAGTAGTGGGTTGCTATGACACTGGCTATTGGAAGTACTACACAGCTGGCTACATGCAATTAGCAAGTGGGTAACATCAATTGGTGCAGAGGCCATCACCTGATCATGAGCATCATTTACAAAAGCCATGCTGCAACCTATTCAAACCAGCTCAATCCCTGTAGTGGAGAGAGAGAGAGAAAAACAAACAAAAATCCCCAGCAAAAACAGAAATAGTAGAAAAAAAAATAATGCTAAACAGAAAAAAAAATAAACAAGGGAGACATCCTGAAATGCAACACAGAAAAGAGCATACTAATAAAACAGGTATGTGTAACATGTCAACAAGTAATTGAATGTAGTACTTGGTCTGTAATAATGGGAAAGATGATTTTAAAAGCTTGATATGTGCCATCAAGACTTGCTGTAATGATGTCCTGCTGAACAGCTGCTATGGACATAGCATCTGGCCCTGTGGGCAGTGGGCCATACCTGTCAACTGTGTGGATCTGCACAGAATGACAAGATGTAAGCTGTCATAGTGTTTGTTCTGTTCCTCCAAACATGTATATTACTCTGGCAAATAGCTGAAGGTGGAAGTAATGAAGTCATGATAGACACATACATGTCAGACCTCACCACCTTCATAACAGTCATGCTAATGTAAAATATATCATGCGCAAACTTCATAGGTTTGTAATAGGCCTATCTACAATATGTCCCTATATATCCCCGCCTAATGTTAGGCTGTGTCCACATGTGATGCTCTGTTTTGTAGCAAGGCAGAACAGTGCAGCAGTTGATGAAGGAGGTTCAGAGTGTGGATATATATTTATATGTATATATATATATATATATATATATATATATATATATATATATATATATATTTATATGTGTGCGCGTGTGTGTGTGTGTGTGTGTGTGTGTGTGTGTGTGTGTGTGTGTGTGTCTGTGTGTCTGTGTGTGTGTGTCTGTGTGTGTATGTGTGTGTGTGTGTGTGTGTGTGTGTGTGTGTGTGTGTGTATATATATATATATATATATATATATATATATATATATATATATATACATACATTTCCACTACTGCTGAATGACTGTGCTGCAGGTTATGTTTGAGAACACATCACACATATCTGCAGCTCAGATGGCTTACTGGTAAATTGATGTGGCTATGGTGTGCAGGGTCCTGGGTTATATACTTGCAAGGGCTGATAATGTATTTGCTGGCCAGAACAAGGGCTGTTGGATACAGAGTGATTAAGAGAAGCATAAGCAGTTGTAAGTGGGTGTAAAATGGACAGTTATGTATGGTGCGATATTTGTGTTGGGAACAGATTGCCCTTTTTATGTTAAGGTGAGAATGGGATGTTAGCGAAGGATAGTGGGTATATATAGGGTGGTAGGTTGGTTCGAAAGACAGACATGATAGACAAGATAGCATACAGGGGTGGTATATGACACATGTGGTGGGTAAACACCTTGGACAGGGAGGGGTGTTTGGAAATTGGAAGCCCATGAGCCCCCAAATAGAAACTGTGGCACTGAGGTCCCCACCCATTGGCAGTCACCACTGCACCTTCACAGCCCTGAAGGTGGCTGTGCTGGGGGCTGAGCAGGAGGGACAGGCTGAACCTCTAAGTGTATCATGAGGGCCTCAATGTGCTGTATTAGATCCCACAATTCACTGCAGAGCTTTCTATGCACCAAATCCTGGACCTGACTTCAGGTTACAGGATCCTGTCTGTGCGTGCTCCCAGGGGTGGGACAGGCCCCATCCCCTGACATGATTCCACCTGAAGGTAGTGCAGGACCAGCAGATGGCGAGGTCTTGGGTTGGGTCCCAGACATGCTGTGGTCTGGTGCCATGGCCAGATGAGGTGGGAGAGGTGGTTCTGCTAGGAACAGCTTTCCCGAACGTGCCATTGTTTTACAGTTTTTGATCATATGTGGATAGTAATAGTCAACACAATCCAGGATTAGTTATAACAGCATGCATACATATTCCCAGTAACTCAAAACACCAGATTTGGAACAGCTGCATAGCAAATAGAACACATGCATACTACAGTGGCCATTACAATGGTATGCAGGTTACATTATTAGCAACAGGCCACCAATGGTAGTGTTTCAACATGGAACATGAATAGAAATACATTTCAATATTTGTTGCACAATAGGATATATGTCCCAACAGTAGGTTTGGTGTAAACATACCCATTGATGTGCATGTTCAGATTAGTTATGCAGATATGGCGAGAGAGGGAGAAAGAGATGCCAATTAACACCCATTATATCCTTGCAGTATGAGGCCCTCAGACCTTTGCACCTGTTTATGTCTTACATGTACCATGTCAAGAGAATGACTGCCGGCGTTCACTCCACAAGAGAATAACATCCTTATCAATTTCAGGATGCATCACCATGGAACCTTCTTAGGGCATATGGCCCATGATCTGCAAGAGAGGACTGTCCTGTGGAATGAGTTCGTCCACAGGGTAAACGATGTTGGCCTGCATAACCACAGTTATGAGCATGTGCGACATCATTGCACTGACCTCATCCGCCATGCCCGTCAGCATGCTGCTGCAGTTAGGAGGGTCAGCTAGCCACAGGTGGGGGTCATGCCATCCAGCCCCCACTGACACATGTTGGAGGTGCTCCTCACCAGCCTTGGGGCACCCGCCCACCAGCAAACTCAAGAACCGGAAGATAGCATTGTGGAGGTGGGTGCTACCCACACGATGGATGAGGAGCATGCAGGTAAAGCCTTTGGGCACATTATTAGATCACTGTTGCTTATCCATCCTCATCTGTAAAGTATTGTCATGCATATGTCAGATAACAGTCAGTCGCTGCAGTGCAGTAATGAACAGATGTGCATAATCTGTAGTATTGTGGGTTTGTACTGTCGATGTACTGAAATGTTGCTCCCACCCTGCACCAATGCCACAGGTGTGGGTACTGACATCACATCTCTCACACAACTATGTAGGTCCCTCTGATATACCTTTGGGACAGCAGCCTATAGCTGGTGAGTATGGAGGTCTTTTTTTCAGGTTTGTTAATACACCGGCCATGTTATGGCCATGGCATTTGCCATGCACACATTTAACACACCTACCCATAATGCATGTTGTACATGTTCAGTTACTGTTGCTGTTAACTGCAGTGCATCACAGTGGTCACCATGGTGGCATATCTGAAGGGTGTGTAAGAGTCCTGCAGTATAACTATCAACCTTTCAGTGCAAGATGTGTGGACAGAGATGAACATAATGGTGGGACAAATGGCCTATGGTAGGGACATGTCTGAAACATTACCCTTATACAGTGGCTACAACAGTGAGTGTATATACCAGTATTACAATGGCAACTGTTGCAGATCTACACAACAACATATCACAATACCACATTCTACAACTTCTACAACCTGTAATGTGATCCTAACATGAGCAATGAATGTGTAAGATGGAATCCTATGTTAAGACAACAAATATGGGGAATACATACCTTAACAAACAATGGAAGCCTATGTGTGCACACTCAAAGTAACATATTGTGGAAGCAGCTTTTGAGGTACTGCAGCATTCACTCATCTTGAGTATGCACCTTCCATCAGGTACGGGTCCTCAATGTCACACAAAGTAATGGTCTGCTGTCAAAGAAGTATGTCCATGACATTTGCCCACTCACCTGCAACAGAGGCAGCCGTGGCTTGCACATATGTTACAAACCATGGAATGGATCCCATATCCAAAAGGTAGCACTCAGGAGTGGGAGATGTAGCCTTACTTTGCCATTGCATATACTATGGCAAACAGTGCAGATAAGCATGTATGTGATGGTGAAGTATGGGACACCATTAGCGTAGAAAATAAACAGATGCCCATCCAAGACAGATGACAACATATGTTGCAAACTGGTCATGGAGGCTGCCCAGACACATGCAGCAACACTGAAGGACTTGCAGGAATGTCTAGCAAGTACTGCCTGTGCAATACCTGTGTCGGAAATTACCTGGACTCTGCATAAGTGTGGCCTATGGGTTAGGGTAATCGGATGGAAGAGTTGTTCCACAGGAGACATCATCCAGGGTTCTCTACAGGTAGCATATGCATAACATCAAGTCTCCCAAAGGCATGTGTTGCAATGTGTAATGGTGTACCGAGACCAAGGCTGAAACCTACAGACAGTATTAATAAAGATACATGTGCTGCACAAGCAACACCTCACTCTACCTCAGGTCCACCATCCACCATCTATTTCTTTATAGACGTTTTTGTGGACGATGTTTTTATTTTATGGGAAGGGGAAAAGAGAGAACTAGTACTTTTCATAGAATATTTGGAACATACCACAACTTTTTTCAAATTTTCTCTCACATGCTCAGATGAAGCTATAGATTTTCTGGATGTCAGAATTAAAAAAGAAAGATCTGGCTTTGTTACTTCCTTGTTTCGAAAAGAATGTTGGAAAAATAATTTACTTACTTATGATAGTATGCACCCCAGGCATACATATAAGAATATAATAAGGGGTCAGGTAAGTAGAGCCTCAAGGCTTTGTACTAAAGATAGTGATTTTGAGGAAGAATTGATGAATATGGAACATATTTTTAAAAATAGAGGTTATAATGAGAGGTTGATAGTAAGTGAATTAAGTCAGGGTAATATACATAGAAAATCTGTATCTTCATTAAAGACAATTTCATCAGAAGAGCAACATGGCCATAAATTTGCATTTAATAGGATGATATTCACGTATAGTAGCAATATACATGGTGTATGTGACATTATTAAGAAAAATTGGCATATACTTTTATCTGATGATAAAATAAAAGAAATAGTAGGGACAGAACCCAAATTTGGATTTAGAAGAAATAAGAATCTGAAAGACATTTTAACACAAGAAAAGAGTAACCACAAGAAAAGTTCCATTTGTCAAGTAGGTACAAAACCATGTGGGCTATGCAAAGCATGTCACTGTATTAATAAAGAGATTGTTTTTAAGCATCCAGTAACAGGGAAATTATTTCATTTTAAAGCAAAAAACAATTGTAGAACAAAGAATATAATTTATTTAGCTGAGTGTCAGCAATGCAAAGCATTTTACGTGGGGAAAAACGAATAATATGTTTAAAGTTAGAATTCTGCAACATATTTCATGCATAAGAACTAGAAATATGCACAATGCACTTTATAAACATATAGAAGTAAATAATGACCATCAGTTTAGATTTAGAGCTATTGCAAATATATTTCCTAGTATAAGAAAGGGTAGCCTAGTAGATGCCACTGAGAGAGAAGAAGCAAAGTGGATAACTGAGCTTTTAGCCCATAGGACACCAGGACTAAATGAATTTGTTCCTATGAAACCCGCCCTCAAAGATAGGAGGGTGCAGTACACATTTTGATTGGTTGGAAACTGTTTTGAATCAGGTATTTAAATGTGACTAAGATTGTTTTTATTTCATCTGAAGAAGGGCAAAGCCCGAAAGTGCTTATCTGTGTTAAAAACTGCTTGTTGAATTTTGCCTTGTCATATTAAATTATTAAATTAGTGTTTTATCGAAGGATTGCGGTGGTCTACATTACCAACACAGCTAGGGTGCCTCCATAGCTACACACACACCACATCTGCACAGCCTAATTAATAATGAAACACCCCTAACATAAACACATGATGTCAACCAAACGGCTCAGCCTAGGTCTCTGGCAATCCCACAACACACCCTGTGCATATGATGATACCTGTGCCACATCCCTGTCATCCATATCATCGATGCAGGGACAGGCTAATATGGTTCTGATGCACAGGGTGAATGTACTAAGGTGTAGCAATGTAATGCTGTGTAACATGTTTTCAGCAGGAAATGTTGATGCTTACATGTCAGGATATGTAGCTTTCCAGCCATGATGCATTACAGCTGTTACTAACACTGACTGATAGTGGTCTCCATAATGTATTCAGTTTGCGTTGTAGGTGTCTATGTGTCAGCAAGAAGTTGGTCTGCTGTTGTTTCCAACAAGGGGTATGAAAGCACTGTGGAGACACAGTGACTGTGTCATATCCTGGGTACAGCCGAACAGAAGTAACAGGTGTGTATAAGAATTACTGCATGTGCCACATGGCAGATAGGTCTGAGAGGTGTGTACAGGTGAGTGCATGGTGGCTGATGTCAGCAGCCCTTCTACAGTGGACAATGGTTAGTGTACTGAGTGGCACACACCACATGTTTGTGTATAACAAACACAGAGACTTTGGTGTTGATGCAATACACAGAGAATACTGTACAGATGGATGTACTACATTTTGCAGTGAGCCCATTTTAGCCTATGTAATTCCACCAAGACATAAGAGGCAAAACATCACATCAGTAAATAATCAGTCTGCTACTTTAATTTCATTGACGATGGTACTGAGAGGATATATGCCCCCTTCCCAAATGTAGTGCAATCTCGACAATGGTAAACATAGGTGTGCTGGTGTGGGTGACTACTTAACCTGTTAACATACACTGTATAGTATTACAGCAGGCTAAGCATGGGGATACACACAACAATAACCTCAATGAGGGTGGCTGTGTCCACAACATTGACAGCCAGCTATATATACCAACTCCAGTATCGCTGTACAGCTATACAGTGGGGAAGAGGGCATTTACGCATCTACTACTAGTTTTGATGGAATGAATTTCCATGACATGATTCCTTTGAAATGTTAGCATTTGCCAGTCAGTTCTTGGACAGATGACTTCCTGGGACATGTATATTCTGCAAACTGAAGTAGATCCCTTCACATATACACACACTTATTTGACAACACTGAAAGTAGAACCCCTACCTAGGTACTTATTGTTACTAATGTGTTTGGCCTTTATTGCACACACCACACAGCTTTTAGGATGTATGTCCCGAGTCTCTTTTTAACTGAGGAACATCACCATGCCATGTACATTATGGTAATGGCGGATGTTCTGGGTGTTAATGGACAATACACAGTATGCCATACTGTCATATACACATTGACAAACACATAGCAGTCATAAACACATCTGAGAGACCTGAGTTTATCAGTGCCAACTACATTGTCAGTGAGTCCATTCTGTTACAGATAATTTGCACACAGCACATGCATAATTGGGCTGGATAGTATACTCAGTTACCTGTATGGTTGATGGTGACAGTGGCCCTCATACAGTGGACCTTGGGACATGTACTGGGAGTACCATGGTGTAAAGACAGTATACCCAGCACCCACACCCCACATTGGATATTTTACTCACTGAAACCCATGATGAAACTCTGACATACCCACAATTACACATTGACCAGGACTGCAATACAACCCCTTGTCTATCTCATCAGTCCTATTACAGGGATATGCATTTATTGCATATGCCACAGGGATAGTAGAGTGATGGTTTGTCATGGCTCTCCTAATGTCAGCAACATAACTATGCCTTCTGCTGTATGAACAGGTGTATTGTATTTGGAGAATGTGGCCTCAGAATGCTGTATCCTACAAATATACACACTTGCACACATACACACACACTTGCCAGGACTCTGAAGGTAACCCCTGTCTATCTACCCATTTGTACAACAGTGTTGTACTGGTACTGCAAGCTTCAGGTAACCCATAGGGTGAAGATTGTAATAAGGTACATTTAATATCCATTACAGCAGCAGCCATTTCTAACAATTGTAATGGGGAGTGTAGTGTGTGAGAAGGTCCTTGGGGTATTATCAACTGCAGGCTTACAAACACACAGACACTGTTATTGTCAGCAATGCACACTGACACATTTGTCACTACTGGGGTCCATAGGTGCAGGTGTTCCTAGGTGTGCACCAGGTTATTGTCCATGGAGAGATGAGAAGAGCAGGGGATTTGTGGGCAGTGATATCATGCCACCTGACATGTGTCAGTAGGCCATCTATCAATTGATGCCATGTGAGTGATCCTCAGGGTAACAGTTAAATGGAACATCCAATCATTTGGTTGTCTCTTGCAACATATATTACATACCATGACCAGTGTCTGGGTTGGAGACCTGTACTCAAGCATGTTCTGTTGACTGTGGTAGTCTAGTTGAGGTATTCATGACATGTGGTGCATACAGGGTGGGGTTTCCTAGCTGTGGCATTCATAACACAACTGGGCAGACATGTCAGTGTCAGTCAAGCATAGATTGTCTGTGAGGAGGCAAGATGGATACCTGACATCTGCACATCTGTACAGAGGACAGAAAGAAATCAACCGATGCCATGTGAGTGATTCTCAGGGTAACAGTTAAATGCAACATCCAATCATCTGGTTGTCTCTTGCAGAGGGCCAGTGAGATGCTCCAACTGACATGTATCCAACATATATTACATAACATGGCCAGTGTCTGGGTTGGAGACCTTACCCAAGCATGTTCTGTTGACTGTGGTAGTCAAGTTGAGGTATCCATGGCATGTGGTGTATACAGGGTGGGGTTTCCTAGCTGTGGCATTCATAACATAGCTGGGCAGACATGTCAGTGTCAGTCAAGCATAGATTGCCTGTGAGGAGCCAAGATGGATACCTGACATCTGCACATCTGTACAGAGAACAGACAGAAATCAGCTAGCCAACAGGTTATGCATTAGGATTAATGTTTTGACAGAAAGACATCTGACACTGATAGGTATGCCATTATTATATGACAGCAGCCCTCAAAGACATGTCCTATGCACATAGTAGTCTACAGTTAATATCCACATATCAGATCAATATCCAGTAGCAAGTATTTAATAACACACAGTTCACAAACCAAGAACACAATAGTCAGTACTCAGAGTCCAGGTTTGCATGCAGGGGTGTATGGTTCCAATACTACAATCTGCAATCTACTCTTACTTGGGAAAGCACTGTTAACAGTAGTAACATAATGATACAATACATGCAAGTGTGACTGCATATAAACTGGGATGTTACCCATGTATGAAACATACAAAAGGAAAAGATTGTTGTATTAGACATATATACTCAGGTGTCCCAGACAGTATAGTCACACCCCTTGCTACTGTGATGACAGCACATAGAAGCATGTTATGCACATGGAATTGAATACACTTATTAAAGATGTCATTAATGTGCTATTTCATCAGACTGGAATGTGATCACTGGTTACCAGGGCTGAGCTATGCTTAGCAGCTATAAGCATTACTTAATTGTAAATGCTAAGCACATTTGCGCACTGGTAAGCGAAGCCTACATGGTGTAAATGGCTTTTCGTTTAATTGTACATTAGCAGCGCTTACAGTAGGGCAAACCCACGCAAACCCACTTCAGGCTGCTCAAAACTGCCTTAACCACTCTGTATCCAACAGTCCTTGTTCTGCCTAGCAACAAAATAAACAGCTCTTGCAGGTCTTGAAGCCAGGACCCTGTACACTATAGTCACAGCATTTAACCACTAAGTTATCACAGCTGTGAAAATAGTTGTTTTTTTCCAATATATCTGTCAGTACACATACTGAATAGTATTGAACAACTGCTTTGACTTCTACAATTGTGTAGTACTTGTCAGTGATATTAGTGTTGAATCAAGTATGTTATTATATCTAAATATACACATATCAGGTAAATATGGTGTGATACATCTGGGAAGGTATATACAACAGTCACGTCGACACATAAGGATATGGATATATATATATATATATATATATATATATATATATATATATATATATATATATACACACACACACACACACACACACACACACACACACACACACACACACACACATATATATATATATATATATATATATATACATATGTAGATATATGTAGACATGTACATACACATATATGTGGTCATCCAGGAGTATTTCTATGTTTTTGGTGTTGTGGTTCCTATGGCAGAAAGCAGAAGAGGTTCGTTGATGGATGTCAGCATTCATCCTACACCAGGTGAAGGTGGACAGAATGTTCTGGCTTTACTATTGAATACCATGAAAGATATTCAGCAGACTTTGCAACTGTTAATTCCAGAGAAGATGAATACTATTCGGGTCTGGTCCTGCTCAGATGATCAGGTTGATATGGTGATACATTTTAATATACATTTTGCTGAACAAGGTAAAAGCTTTGAAGCTGTTTCTAAAATTAAGACATGCTGACATGAAGGTCCTTGGGGTATTATCAACTGCAGGCTTACAAACACACAGACACTGTTATTGTCAGCAATGCACACTGACACATTTGTCACTACTGGGGTCCATAGGTGCAGGTGTTCCTAGGTGTGCACCAGGTTATTGTCCATGGAGAGATGAGAAGAGCAGGGGATTTGTGGGCAGTGATATCATGCCACCTGACATGTGTCAGTAGGCCATCTATCAATTGATGCCATGTGAGTGATCCTCAGGGTAACAGTTAAATGGAACATCCAATCATTTGGTTGTCTCTTGCAACATATATTACATACCATGACCAGTGTCTGGGTTGGAGACCTGTACTCAAGCATGTTCTGTTGACTGTGGTAGTCTAGTTGAGGTATTCATGACATGTGGTGCATACAGGGTGGGGTTTCCTAGCTGTGGCATTCATAACACAACTGGGCAGACATGTCAGTGTCAGTCAAGCATAGATTGTCTGTGAGGAGGCAAGATGGATACCTGACATCTGCACATCTGTACAGAGGACAGAAAGAAATCAACCGATGCCATGTGAGTGATTCTCAGGGTAACAGTTAAATGCAACATCCAATCATCTGGTTGTCTCTTGCAGAGGGCCAGTGAGATGCTCCAACTGACATGTATCCAACATATATTACATAACATGGCCAGTGTCTGGGTTGGAGACCTTACCCAAGCATGTTCTGTTGACTGTGGTAGTCAAGTTGAGGTATCCATGGCATGTGGTGTATACAGGGTGGGGTTTCCTAGCTGTGGCATTCATAACATAGCTGGGCAGACATGTCAGTGTCAGTCAAGCATAGATTGCCTGTGAGGAGCCAAGATGGATACCTGACATCTGCACATCTGTACAGAGAACAGACAGAAATCAGCTAGGCAACAGGTTATGCATTAGGATTAATGTTTTGACAGAAAGACATCTGACACTGATAGGTATGCCATTATTATATGACAGCAGCCCTCAAAGACATGTCCTATGCACATAGTAGTCTACAGTTAATATCCACATATCAGATCAATATCCAGTAGCAAGTATTTAATAACACACAGTTCACAAACCAAGAACACAATAGTCAGTACTCAGAGTCCAGGTTTGCATGCAGGGGTGTATGGTTCCAATACTACAATCTGCAATCTACTCTTACTTGGGAAAGCACTGTTAACAGTACTAACATAATGATACAATACATGCAAGTGTGACTGCATATAAACTGGGATGTTACCCATGTATGAAACATACAAAAGGAAAAGATTGTTGTATTAGACATATATACTCAGGTGTCCCAGACAGTATAGTCACCCCTTGCTACTGTGATGACAGCACATAGAAGCATGTTATGCACATGGAATTGAATATACTTATTAAAGATGTCATTAATGTGCTATTTCATCAGACTGGAATGTGATCACTGGTTACCAGGGCTGAGCTATGCTTAGCAGCTATAAGCATTACTTAATTGTAAATGCTAAGCACATTTGCGCACTGGTAAGCGAAGCCTACATGGTGTAAATGGCTTTTCGTTTAATTGTACATTAGCAGTGCTTACAGTAGGGCAAACCCATGCAAACCCACTTCAAGCTGCTCAAAACTGCCTTAACCACTCTGTATCCAACAGTCCTTGTTCTGCCTAGCAACAAAATAAACAGCTCTTGCAGGTCTTGAAGCCAGGACCCTGTACACTATAGTCACAGTCACAGCATTTAACCACTAAGTCATCACAGCTGTGAAAATAGTTGTTTTCTTCCAATATATCTGTCAATACACATACTGAATAGTATTGAACAACTGCTTTGACTTCTACAATTGTGTAGTACTTGTCAGTGATATTAGTGTTGAATCAAGTATGTTATTATATCTAAATATACACATATCAGGTAAATATGGTGTGATACATCTGGGAAGGTATATACAACAGTCACGTCGACACATAAGGATATGGATATATATATATATATATATATATATATATATATATATATATATATATATATATACACACACACACACACACACACACACACACACACACACATATATATATATATATATATATATATATATATATATATATATATATATATACATATGTAGATATATGTAGACATGTACATACACATATATGTGGTCATCCAGGAGTATTTCTATGTTTTTGGTGTTGTGGTTCCTATGGCAGAAAGCAGAAGAGGTTCGTTGATGGATGTCAGCATTCATCCTACACCAGGTGAAGGTGGACAGAATGTTCTGGCTTTACTATTGAATACCATGAAAGATATTCAGCAGACTTTGCAACTGTTAATTCCAGAGAAGATGAATACTATTCGGGTCTGGTCCTGCTCAGATGATCAGGTTGATATGGTGATACATTTTAATATACATTTTGCTGAACAAGGTAAAAGCTTTGAAGCTGTTTCTAAAATTAAGACATGCTGACATAGCTTCAGTATTAAATACTAAAATGGATCCTTTTTCATCTTCTGAAAAACCTATTAACAGTATAAAGCTGAGCACTTACAGAGACGTGCAACAATGTGGGCAGATTATTAAAGAAATACAAAAGTTTAGATTTGAAAAATAAATATTTTTTATGCTGCATAGAGCTGGGTATGGTCCCTAAGGGGCTGAGATTCTTTAAATACCCAAACGGAGTTGACAGCTCCGATGAATTTTTTGTTACACTAAAAGACTTTTTTAACAATACTGGTCTTAAGTTCTTGAAGTTGCTTATAGACAATAACTGTAAATCATGACTGGGTTAAGGGAAGAGATCTGTAAAATAAATGAAATCTTGCTTAAGGACTATCACAGCAAGATTGGGGAATGGGTCGAGTACCATACGCTCTTCTCTGAATTACAGAAACATGAAGAGGTTATAATCAGTCATAAAAACCACAAGCTCAAGCGAGATGCTGCTGTGTATGAAAATGAAAGAGCATATGTTGATTTTTGTGTGTTACAGGACAAATTCAAAGTACAAAATAATCAGAACAAACGTTTCCCCTTTAAGAAACACACCAATAAAGTCCATGCCCCCAGAACTAAGAACTTTCAAGCAACTTCTGATGTTAGATCTTTAAATAGGGAAGGTACTAGTGGCTCTGTAACAGATATTTTTGAAGCAGGAACTTCTAGTAGTGGCAATGGGCTGTTTGTTAATAACCCTACAACAATCAATGATGAAAATGATAGTGGGGCTAGAATTAAGACTATTTTTAGCTGAGAAGAAGGAGGGCAGAAGCCAGAGAATATGCACTTTAAGGAGAAGAGAACGGATAGTGTCAAATTCTTCAACGGACAATTAAATAAGTATTCTGTACCTGCAAACAATGTTATAAATTTGTCTACTTTTGTTTTAAATGAACATAATTTAAAAGCTTTGAATTTGGGCTTAAACTTTGTACCCTCAAGGAGGGCAAACACTTTGTTAAGCCTTAAAAAGTACATGAGGTCTTTAAACTTCAAATATGTATTTAAAGACATTGTTAGTAACCACTAAATATGTAAAGCCTTCATGGTACAATCCTAATTTGCTGCACATTATTAAAGTTTTTGAATCAGCTTGTGAAAGTAAAATAAGGAATGTTATGGTGGAGGGGGTAAAGAAACAAAAAATATATCACAACTTATCTAAGGAAGAAAAAAGCCCTGAAAGAAATACAGGAGAATGGTAAGATGAGAGTAATGAAGAATGATATGGGGGGGGGGGCTTAGTTTTAATGAACCAAGAGGAATATGTTATCTGTATAGAGAAAATGCTAGGTAACAGTTTAGAATATAGATCAACAGACATGGTGGAGGTAGCTAAGGGCTGCAAGAGTGTTTACTCTTTTTTATTTGAGAGTTTAATGAACAGTAATTTAGAGAAGGATCTTTATGATTTTTGTCATACAGACAATTCAAAACTAGACTCCTTCTTTGGAATTCCTAAAACACATAAAAGTAAAACTTGTCCTCCATTTAGACCCATTGCATCTACCCCAAATTATATTACAGAGGGTATTTCTTTATTGGTGGATTCTAAGTTAAATCCCATTGTTCAACAAATGAATTCATACTTGAAAGACTGATGGGACTTTTTAAACAGTATGAGAGAACATACTTTAGTTTCAGATTTCCATCCCACCACACAAGTGATGTTTGGTCTTGATGTTGTCTCTCTCTTCACCTGTATGCCCCACCTAGAGGGAGTGGAAGAAATCAGAGAATATTTAAATAAATTTTCCACATTCAGTAATTCTGAAAGCAATTTTTATTGCAAATTAATAAATGTTTTATTAAATAATGATTTTTTGTATTTAACAAAAAAATGTACAAACAAATTCGGGGGGGAGGGTAGCTATGGGGTCCTCTGCAGCACCATCTTTTGCGAACATTGTGATGGGTAATTGGGAATGTACTCTGTTGGAACCACTAGTCATGGAATACCAGATTATATTTTTTAAGAGATTTATTGATGACTTGTTTTTTGTCATGGTTGTGGATGTACAAAAAGTACAGCATTTTGTTGACACCCTTAATTCCAGATCAGGATACTTAAAATTTGTTTTGGGAGATGTGGGACTAAAAGTCCATTTTTTGGATGTGATTCTGAAATGGGATGTTAAGCTTCACAAGTTAGTTAGTAGGATTTTTAGGAAAGAAACTTTCACACTAACAGTTACTTGCATTATACTAGCAAGCACCCTCGTTATGTGAATAATAACATTCCCAAAGGGCAGCTTATAAGAGCTAGTCGAATGACAAGTGAAATGGGTGACTTTTTGAAAGAAATAGAATTTATTACTACCTTGTTTGTTGAAAGAGGGTATAGTAAGACCCTGTTGAAAGAGCAGGCTGAATATATTACACAGAATAGGGACAGTCTCTTGAGCATGGGTTTTCCAACATCAATACAAAACAGAACCATGACATGAACACATCTGATGTTGGTAATTTCTTTTGCTTGGACATGACAGTAGATAGCGGTATTATCAGAAATGTTATTTCTGACAACTGGAAAATTCTAGAGGGAAACAAAGACTTACAATCTATAGTGAGGACCCAACCAAAGTTTGTATACAAAAATCAAAACAACTTAAAAAATGTTTTAGAAAGAGAGAGAAACAAATCTGCATATTGTTCTAACATCACACAGAAAAGATGGGACATGTATAGGTGTGCAAAGTGTAACATATGTAGATATATTTCTGAAAGTGCCTTAGTTAATTTAGAACATTTGCCTTATACTTTGAAAGTTCTAGGGCATTTTAACTGTAAGAGCAAAGGAGTGGTATACATTGATATGTGTGCATGTTGTAGTGCATTCTACATTGGTATGACTACAGGAGCCCTTTGTACCAGAATAAAAGAACATTATTATAATATTAGAAAACAATACAAGACAAATGCTTTTTATAAGCATACTATCATCTGTCCCATGTACAAAAAAATGTTGTTTTCTGTGCTGGAACAAGGAAGTCATGATTTCAGAGGTGGCAATTTCAAAATAAATCTTGAAGAAAAGGAGGCTTTATGGCAAATCAGATTAAATTCAGATAAAAAAAAAACTGGTATAAATTATGCTGTCAACATTAAATGTTTTTTGAAAGACTGTATAGTCTATATAAGGAAATAACTTCCTGAGCTTTGAAATTTTATTGATTAATTGTATAATTGTTTAAGTGGAAAGATGTGTTTATTGGTACAGAGGTATTTCAAAACTGTTTTTAAATGTGATGTTGAGAATGTATATTTTATTCTGAAGACATTTGGTTACGAAAGCGTGGATTAAACGTTTTGATTACACTAACATCATGTGAATTTCTCTCTGTTCTTCTACATCCTCCAGTTTGTTTTTGTTACTGTGTGTTGTTATTGTGATGTGTGTGGGCAAGGGGAATGTAGTTTGTGTGGTGGTGTTTCATGTGTGTGTATATGTAGTGTGACCTAAGAGTTACAATATCTAAGTAGGGGAGTGTGGGGGGCTGAGGGATGCAGGGGGGCTTGCCCCCTGCATATAATAAGGGTAGGTGTGTGTGCTTGTTTAGTTGTGTGCGTGTGTGTTATATTGATTTTTGACAGTGTCGGGAGATGTTTGTGTCTGTATTTGTATGTGTTGTGTAGTGCGTGTTGTGTGTTTTCAAGGTTTTGTGGTTTTGGGAGTTTGGATTTCGCGGTTTTGTGGTTTCAGGATTTAAGGTTTTGTGGTTTCGGGTATTTGGATTTTCGACTTTATGGACTCGAGATTCTGAAATTCGAGATTTCAGGATTCAGAGCTTATAAAGTGAATCCATATATAAAACATATTCCCATAACATTGTACTGGAGTCATACCTCAGCACCAATAGCCACAACCTGTTAGTGCAAGGGGATGTCATGTAAGTATTGCAGGTATAAATGTGGAATGTTGCTACAGTACATGGGTTGTGTTAACAGACATGTTGTGTGGGAAGTCACTTCTGATACTGACATGTACACCATCAATTACTGACAGACATCATAAGATCATTATAGTGAAGTACCACACAAATCACAGTAACAAACCTGTGGAATACAGCAGAGATATGACCAGTAAACGTGGATAGTCTGACACAATCTGGTCAGTGCAGAGGTATACACAGAACTCCTTGTGCAAGATGTGTGGACCAAGCCTTGCAAAGTGGATGTTTACAGCCATGTAAATGGGGATATCACAAAAATACTGGAATAGATAAGCTCACACAGTTGATGCATTCACACACTCCTGTCTGTCCTAACACATATTAACCAGAGGAGCAGAGGTCCCAAGCCCACATATTTTACACTACTTAGTGACATACATCTTTACACCATCCCGCTGCTTTCTCAGACCTACACAACAGTTATGGTGGCCAGGCAACAGTTCATCTGACAAATATCTGGGCATAACATCACACTAGGTAAATACACTGAGCTGCTAGGCATGTCACAAAGCACTTTGCAAACTACAGGCAGACTGCCACACCACTGACCCAAGTTTCCTATGGGGGAATACACATGCACTTGTAAATATAGCAGGCACTACAGGCATGTAACACCATGGAGTAACAGACACCAGTGTGAAAGTGCATACCCACAACCAATCTGAACACAGTCACGGTCGCATTATGGTAAACTTAAGTAATATTACAGTAAATGTACTGTGTGAACAACACCACCCTCATATGAGCCACTCACACAGTAACCCAACATATACTTGGCCAGTACACAGTGTCGTCTGATGCCTGACTGTGGTATAGGACATGTGTCAGTTTGGCCCTACAAGCATGTATGCTGATAGAGTATCATAAACTGGAGCAGTAGGCAACATCAGATAGAACAGGACCAAGAACAATGACATTTACCACAGTCTGTACACAGGACAAATAATATATTTACAGTACATACTCTGTCAACAATCACCATAACTACACAGACCTCACTACTGTACACACTACAACAGAATGTCCAGGTTTTGTCCTCAAATATGAGGCCTATTATACATAACATATCTAGCACTCTGATATCACACTGACTTGTTATAAGGTATGATGCCATTAAATAATGATGTACTGCACATATGCACCTCTTATTGCATGACATATGGACAAAGAGTGACAGACTTGGGGGACAGAGGCACAAACACAGCACCAATATTGACATATTACTGTGATAATCTGAGAAGTTTCCTGGTGTAAGAGGGTTTGTTGTGACATATCTCTTCTGAAGGATATGAAGTCAGTAACTCACATGGATGTCACCATGTACTGACTGCAATCATCAGAGTATGCTACTGCATATCTAAAGATAGGAAATGTGTGAGTAACACAACACATGTAAGACTCCAAACTCTAGACAGTCTGTAGATAGCCCTACAGGTGAGAGTTTCCTCAACCTCATAACACTGTCATGCCAGACTTTAAATTGTGTAGAATAGCCATATCCACACAAGCCCTGTTAAACCAACATTACTTCAAATGTAGAACAGCAATAATTACATTCTGTCCCCATGTCTAGAACATCCCACTCTTATTTGATGGCCTGTCTCCACAGTGTATGTCGTAAGAGGTATTTCCAACTACCCTCTGTGATGCTGTTTGTCAAACACCCACATGAAGTCCTGCTCACAGTGAAGGAAAAGGGCCAACACCCACATGAAATGCTCAGTTATAGGAGTGTGTTTCCATGCAGTTGGCTATAGGAATGATACTACAGCTGTTCCACATGCAATTAGCAAGTGGGGGACTGCAATTCATGCACAGGCCATCAGCTGATCATGAGCATTCCTTACAAAACTCAAGCTGCTGCCTATGCAAAACAGATGTACTTTTCTACATCCACCAGAGAGGGAGAGACAGAGAGAGAGAGAGAGAGAGAGAGTGAGACAGAGACAAAGTAAGAAAGGAAGGGTGTAAGAGAGTAAGAGCCAATCATGTTTGTGTATGATCTGTGGGTGGAGAGTGGTATCTGGGTATTATAACAGTTGCCTATATAGGTTCATAGGTGCATATATTAGTGCTAGACTAATTGCCCTTGTGGGCCATTTTAAGCCTAGCCAATTACCCCCTGTGAGAATCAAACCCTGCACCTTGTGTATGTAAGTTAAACACCTTAACCATTATGCCAGCCTCCCACACCCTTGTTTTGTTATTGTTTACTAATCCATTCTGTCACATAGTAATTGCACATGGTTGTACACATTTATGGCTGAGGATTGTCTACAACCTCTGCAGTGTTTGAAAATTGTTGGCCTTGTAATGTGGGCAATGGGACATATAGGTCCTCAATATAATGATGTAGCAAAACCCACACTGCAATGGATCCTGTCAGTACACACTCACCCCAACACCCACACAGGATACTGATGACACACGCATAAACACACACTTACCAGTACTGAGTTTCAACCCCTGCCTGACTGTGTATTGCTATTACAGTGGTAATGTCATTATTGCAAGCACCATGGAGTTTACAAGTTGGAAAGTTGTTCAATCGTATCTTTGAAGGTGAGTGACATCAGCAACAGTGCTAAAGAAGGTATAAGGGAAGTGTAGTACACATGAATGTCCACAAAAGCAGGTGTCAATGGAGACACACACACACACACACTCTGTCAGGAAAACACACACGTCATCACAGTTGGCAGGATGAAGATTAGAACCCCTACCTAACTAGTTTGTTACACTCCAATATTACACAATTATCACAAGCACCACATGGCTTAGATGGCTGATATATAGCCAAAATGCTATGTCAAGGTGAATGACATCAGCAGGTGTGCTAAAGTAGGCCAATGGGAGGCGTAGTTATTGTGAATGGCTTCAAAATCATTAATCTCCACACATACACACACACACACACACACACACACACACACACACACACACACACACACACACACACACACACACACACACACACACACACACACACACTCACACACACACACTTACCAGTACTGAGATGCATAGCTTCATTGCTTTGCTGGTGTGTAGTAGGTGAATAGGCCTGATGGTGGTACAAGAATAGGCAAAGGGAATACATTGGCATCAGGCCACATGACAATGGTCTCCAGTGTAGCTCAGAGGTGTAGTCCCTGGAGTGGTCCCCACAGGTGGGTATTGCATTCACCATCCACTCATCTGGGTAACTATTGTGGGTGGCCAGTGATGTGCACTGCTTCCCATGTATGTGAGCTATATTCCATAACATGGACAGTGTCTGAGTTGTGCACATGTCCCACACACATGTTCTTTGACATGTGGAAGTGTACTTGAGGTCTCTGGGGCATGTTGTGTGTACAGATTGTTATCTTCTGATGTAGCATTTCTGACCTCATTTGGGCAGACCTGGCTATGGAACAGAGGTCATGCTTGCAACCTGCATTGACAGCATGATACAGGTATTCAGTGGAGTTAGTGACATCTGTCCATACAGGGCATGTTTTTAAGATATTGTATTCCCTTTGTGAGTTACATTTGCAGACTCTACAGTTGTTGCAGGTGTCCAGTGGGGAACATATCAAAAGAACCACTGTAAGCATTTATTTGCCTATTGTAGGGATGGAACAGGGTTCCATGTCCTTTTACTTGCTGGATAACACCAACTTAGTCAGGAGATGTTACACATCACAGTACTTTCTGATGTCAGTGGCACTGTTGTGGTCAACAGGCATGTAGTCCACTGCAATCACACCACTGTTACTATCTGCGGGCAATATGCTGGGAACTACCAATATAGTGGTTGTTGCCTAGTCAAGTGTGTTTGTGTATGAGACATGGGTGGAGAGTGTTCTCTGAGTAATACAAGGGTTGCCTACATTGTTCACCAATCCATAATCTCACATGTAGGGCTATGGATTGTCTACACCAGCCTCTCTGGTGTTTGACATCTGTTGTCCTTGTAAGATGGACATTGTGACATTTAGTAGGTCCTCAATATAATAATTTAGCAAAACCCGCCCCACAATGCATCCTGTTATTACACAATCACAGCAACCTCCACACAGGATATTCATGACAGACAGACACACACACACACACACACACACACACACACACACACACACACACACACACACACTTGCCAGTACTGAGATTCAAACCCCTACCTATGTATTACTACTACAGTGTACCACATGGATTTCACACCATGGAGCTTATTGGAGTAATGTTGTCCCACGATACTTCTAAGGTGAGGAACATCACCAGCCCTTGTGAATACTGGCATTGGTTGATGTAGTGGGTGACAAATCCCAAAAATATTTTTACCATAATCACACATTTACATTTGCCAGGAGTGAGGTTCAATCCTCTGTCTAACAATCTTTATGGACCATTATGTTATGCATTTATCACATGCACCACTGACCTGGCATGGTTTATGCTTGGCAACAGGTACTTGTAAGGTGGATGATATCTGCAGGATTGCTAAAGTCAGGCTCTGAGATGTGTACTGGCTGTAAATGGGGCCAACATGTTTGAGGTACACACATAAACACTTGCCACAGATGAGACTCAAACCCATACCTGTGTAGTTACTACTACTATATTGTTTCACATTTATGGCATGCACCACAGAGCTTATAGGGCTATCCTTTGTCCAAAGGGGTATTTCAAGGTGACTGACATCAGCAGGCTTTCTAAAGTAGGACAATGGGAGGTGTAGCGACTGTGAATGGCCTTAAATTCATAAATCTCTACACACACACACACACACACACACACACACACACACACACACACACACACACACAGTTTCACATTTGCCATGTCTGGGATTAGAACTCCTACCTGATTAGTATGTTACACTATAGCATTAGGCAGTTATCACATGCACCACTGAGTTTATAGAGCTAGTTCTTCTCTAAAGGGATATTTCAAGGTGACTGACATCAGCAGGCTTGCTAAAGTAGGGCAATGGGAGGTGTAGTGAATGTGAATGGCCTCAAAATCATTCATCTGTACACACACACACACACACACACACACACACACACACACACACACACACACACACACACACACACACACACACACATATATTTACACGGGCCATGTCTGAGATAAGAACTCCTACCTGACTAGTATATTACACTACAGCATTATGCATTTATCGCACACACAATGGAGCTTATAGGACTAGTCCTTGTCCAAAAGGATATTTCAAGGTGACTGACATCAGCAGGCTTGCTAAAGTAGAGCAATGGGACGTGTAGTGACTGTGAATGGCCTCAAAATCATTAATCTCTGCACACACACACACACACACACACACACACACACACACACACACACACACACACACACACACACACACACACACACACACACAGCATTTCACAGTTACCAAGTGTGGGATTAGAACTCCTACCTGACTAGTATGTTACACTATAGCATTTCACAGTTATCACACATCATGGAGCTAATAGGGGTAGCCTTTATCCAAAGGGATATTTCAAGGTGACTGACATCAGCAGGCTTGCTAAAGTAGGGCAATCGGAGGTGTAGTGACTGTGAATGGCCTCAAAATCATTAATCTCTACACACACACACACACACACACACACACACACACACACACACACACACACACACACACACACACACACACACAGTCTCACATTTGCCATGTCTTGGATTAAAACTTCTACCTGACTAGTATTTTACACTATAGCATTACGCAGTTATCGCACATGGCATGGAGCTTATAAGGTTAGCCCTTGTCCTATGGGGTTATTTCAAGGTGACTGACATTCGGAGGATTGCTAAAGTAGGGCAATGGGAGGTGTAGTAACTGTGAATGGCCTCAAAATCATTAATCTCTACATGCACACACACACACACACACACACACACACACACACACACACACACACACACACACACACACACAAACACAATTGCCATGTCTGGGATTAGAACTCTTATCTAACTAGTATGTTATACTATAGCATTATGCAGTCATCACATGTGGCACAGAGATTATGGGTCTGATAATTGGCCAGAGGGTTATTTCAAGGTGACTGACATCAGCATGAGTGCTAACATGGGCTATTGGAAGTGCAGTGTGTGTGAATGAGCCATAAACATTCCTCTGGGAACACACACACACAACACTCAGTCACACACAACTTTACATTTGACAGGACTGGGTATAGAAATGCTAGATGAATACTGATTTGTACTATCATGTTACTCGGTTATCACAAGCACCACAGACAGTATAGGGATGAGGGCTACCAGTGACCACACATTTTTTACAGGAACATGGAAGGGATTTTAAAGGGTTCCAAGCAACTGTTTTAGAGCAGCGTTTAAATGATAACCTAAGAATGGGTGATGTTAAAAAACAACTTAGAAAAAAAGAATCTATTTTTATTTTAAAATTTAATACCCTGAGTCCAGCAGGTTTAAATAAGGAATGTAATTGGAAATGTATTTTATAAACATGTTTTTTTATGTTTTCAATTGATTCATTGTTGGTTTAACAAGGAGGGCTATTTAAAAACAAGTGTAATGGATGTTTAATGTACTCTGTTAAAGGGTTATATGAGCCGAGGTGCTAGAGCATTCATTTGAGCATTTGCTTGTTTTTCTTATTTAAAAAAGTTTGGTGTTTCATCTGGCCTCTTTTATCGTTTTTTTTGTTACATTTCAAAGTAGCTGCACTTTGCAAATAACTAGTACACAGCACACTGAAACTTTTCCAAAATGGCTGTACTTTGCTAAATAACTCTGTATAGTGCAAGAAACACTCTGTAATGGTGGCAGTTTGTAAATAGACACACCCAGCACAAGAAACTTTTTTGAAATGGCTGTATTTTGACTGTACTTCACAAAATAGTTGCACTTTGCACACGGATAAACTCTTCAGAATAAATGCACAGTAATAAGAATGCACTGTAAACAGTTTTACATACTTTGAGCTACTTCAAATAACTATATTTATTCCCCAAATACAATGCAAAATAGTAGTTATACCAAAACACAGTACTTTGCCAAAACACATGCAGTCACATTGCTTTAATTATGCTAAATGTGCCCTTTTTACTCTTATATTTGTTTTGCTCGTTTAATCTTTTTCATGCCCATTATGCTTTTCTTGTCCTTGTTTTACTCTAAATATGTCTGTTTTGCTTTTAACATGCTTTTTTTGCAATTCCAAACCTCTTATGTGCTTTTCTGATAATTGTTTTATCAAATATCTTAATTTTAAACATTTTGTTTAATTAATAAACTTTTTGTGCCTCCCACTTTTTTAATAATGTGGTTTGTGCCCTTGTAATGTTCCGTTTTATCTTTTTTATAAAATAAATTGTCTGTGCAAGTTTTCATCACCTTTGGTTCATTTCTGGCCCTTTTTCATGTTCATTTCTCTTACTTTACCTTCATTGTTATTTCTGCACCTCGTAGCTCTGAAAAGTAATCTCTGAAATCCTGGTTCTGACACCACGTCACTTTTCCAGTCAGGATAAAATAGACAAGTCTTTGTGGTTTCTGTTCAAGCAGCTTTATACAAACACATTAGGATTGAAGCTTAATAACTTTAAATTAGATACATTTATAAACAAACTAGCTATTACACTCATACTTGCTCACTCTCTACCTGCACTCTCAAAATGACACAGAAGCTAGCACATACTCGCTATTTATATGCACGTGCTGAACTTGAAACATTTCTTAAAGGTACAGCAACACACACTCTCTTCTACACAACCTACTTCCCTTCTTCCTCAAACTTGCAGCTGATTCCATACCCTACCCTATTTCCCTAGTAATAAATAGATCCATTCAAAAAGCCACAGTCACAAACATATGGAAATCCTTCTATACTATCCCAGATAAAGGTGAGATTTCCACTGACCCATCTAATTTTAGACCCATAGCAATTCTTTCTCCCTCTCTAAAATTCTTGAAAAATGCATCCATACTCAGCTACTTAGTCTACTACTCTAAGAAAATCTGCTGACTCCCACCCAACATGGCTTCAGGCCAAATCACAGTACTGCTACTGCACTGCTATATTTTACTTACATTGTAGCTGAGGCTAGAGATAATAACCAACTTGTATCCTGTCTTTTCCTTGATCTCTCTAAAGCCTTTAGCGCTGTATCACAAGCTATACTTCTAAATAAACTATCTAATCTCAATCTCTCTGAGACCTGTCTTAGTTGGTTCTCATGCTACCTCTCCAAAGGCTCCAATCTGTCAGATGGCTCACTTCCTGCTCCCCCTTCTGTCCTAACAAATCTGGAGTCCCCCAGGGCTCTATCCTGGGCCCCCTTCTGTTCAGTATCTTTACCAACAATGTCCATACATCTTGCAACCAGTCCTCTCTTATACAATATGCAGACGACTCTATACTCATCTCCATCTCTAACAATATCTCTCAGCTTCACACACTCACCCAAAATTATTTCCTGTCCATTGAAAGATGGCTTTGTGAAAATCAGCCATCTTACATACAAAAAAAAAAAAGAACAAACAAACTCCTTCTTTTCTTTTCTCATACTCTATCCCAGCACAAATCCATCTTTGTCATCTTGTCTCTTGACAACACCATCATTAAAGCTGAACCCCACACTAAACTATTAGGCACCATTACCGACAAATTAAAATTCAAGCTTCATATCCAACAGAGTATTAAAAGAAACACCAAAAACTGAGATTACTGTACAGAAATAAGAAATTCCTCACTTCAGATGCTAAACTCTCCCTGGTTCAAGCATTCCTCCTTCCTTGCCTACTCTATGCAGCCCCAGTCCTTACAAATATCCAATCTTCATTAATCTCTAAGCTTGAACAAGTATACAACAAAATAGTCAGATTTGCTACACATCTGCCTTATAACTCTCATCACTGCCATGTTCTAAACAAACTTCAATGGCTAGAATTCTCCCAACAACTCTGTCACAATTCCAAATTACACATTTAGTACTATACAAACATACTTCCGGCCCCTCCATCTCCTCCCTAGTATCCTACTATCCCCCTAATTTTCTGCTCTATACCTCCAATCAACATCTCCTTGATATTTACAAACCCAGTGAAATATTGGAAAATTCCTATATAAATACTCAGTATTCCAGGCCTGGAACAAACGTCCCTCTTACATAAGGTATATCACACACCTAAAACACTTAAAAAAGAGCTAAAACACTACCTACTAAATACATGGTCCTTCCCCTGTCATGACCCTACCTAACCCCCTCATCCCCATCCTCTACTTTATTATATCCTCATTTCTTTTTAATATTCAACTACTATATTTTTTATCTGTCATACTGTCTTCCAACTCCACTTGCAATACTATAAAAATTCATGTAAATATGTATATCTTATGTTCTGCTTTAGTAGGTACTCTTAAATATCTTGCATATTAATACTGAACTGCCTTTTTATAACCACTATGTACATATTTTATCTACTGTACATATTGTCTATTGTTGTTTTACCTTTTCAAATCTTTTAATACTATAAAGTTTTTTTTTATAATTATAACTTTTTTGTAATTATAATTTTTTGTTTGTGTTATTATAGAGCTTTTCTCTTATGGTCTCTAAAAATGGGATTCCAGTAGCCCTTAGTTTAAGTACAGGGGTGATACCATGTCATTTAATCTTACTGGGTTTGTGGAATTCATTCTTAATTGCTACAAAATCTCTTTGTACTTGAGCCTAAACTCCCCCCAGGGCAATATTCTACCTTTTCCAGATTTCCAAACTTTAAGTAAGTAAAATTGTCACAAATAATGGAATGTTTATATAAAGCATTATTTAATTTCTTTGACAGTGTATTTACTGCACTTTTTGATTGTTTGGGGTTGGAACTCATTGAATTAATTATCAAGTATAATTTGACTATGATTTCTAATATTGTGAGGAAATATATTTGTTGAAAAAACATATCAGGGAAGATTTGTTATTTGAGCAATATAATACTGCTTATAACAATGTGTTTTTCCATAATTGATAAAAGATGTGTAATAAATAAGTCAAAGAAGGTAAATAAACTTAACAGAGATATGAAACAGTATAAAAACAATACTGTTTATTCCATTAAGTTTTTTGGGGTGAGAAATCCAACTGTTATAATAGACATGGGGATGGATTTTGTGGGGATGATGTAAATTTGTATCAAGAAAGTAGTATGCAGGATAATATCAATTACAATCTCAACTCTGAACAAGATTTTCCTGTTTTAAGGATGTCAGAAAGAATAGCATCAATGGGTCAATATCCTTTAGAACCAGGATCATGAACAGAATTCCCTCTATTAGAAAATCAAATACAAGAACACATAACAAAACAAGGAAAAGCAAATAGAAGGAGAAGAACATAAAATAGTAAATGATACAATTACCCCTTACATTATGACAGAGGATATTAATTCCTGTACTAGTAAAATAAAATCTAAGGAACACAATAAAACAAAAGAAAGGGAAGATGAAGTACAAGACAATCAAATATGAATTGTACCAGATACATATAATATTATTACATCTTAACAAGGTTTAAAATTTGTAACTTTAGTCATGTTATAATCACTGAACACCAATTTTCTTTATTTTCTAGAGGATTTAAATTTATCCCTAACCCCATTTAATTTAACTGACTCAGTTATTGAGTTTCTTACCAGACAAAAAGAAAAAAATAGAAAGAAAAAAAAAAGACAGAAGTTACTTACCAGAAAGTTAAATCTTGGAACTAGTGTTTAACAACCAAGAATCAGAGAGGTTAAACAAGCATAGTTATTATGATTGTAAAAAAAGCTGATTTAATCCTACTATCCATCCTGTGAGTCAAACCTTTGAAAATGCATGTGTCAATGATTATTATAGTCTACTGAAACAGGACAGAGGCAGCAGGAAGCAGAATTTGACCTGCTCTGAAAAAAAAAAAACTTAATTTGATTCCTTAAGGAAAGATTAACCCATTAGAATTATTAAACCAGATAAGGAGAGATCAGTGGTTATTATGGATTCTATAAATTACTCACCAGTTATGATAGATTTTTTTCACAATTCCTCCACATATCTACAAGTATCTTGTAATGAGACTCTTATCGCACACCACAATATGACTTTAATTTTGGAAGATCTGTTATTAGAAGGAATAATTTTGGAAGATAAATTGTCTTTTTTAATTGTGAAATGACCAGTAATGCTCTCAATTTTTGGTATACTGAAAGTACATAAGGGTATACAAATTTTTAAATTTAGACAAATAGTAGCAGCCAGTGGTTCAATTACATATCCTGTAGCTGCCTATATAATACAATACATCTCTGAAAGGACTCCTGGTACTTTCCAAAGAGATTAACTACTGAATTGTGGTCAAGTAATGTAATTTTTGTTACAGTGAATGTGGTAAATGTTTTCACCTCTATTCCTAGAGATGAGGGTCTAGATTTATTTTACAAAAGTCTTATATAACGTTTTATCAGCCCAAGATACACAATTATTGTTAGATTTAATGAGTAAAGCTCTTGATAATAATTATATTTACTTTGATGGGGAAAATTTTAAACAGATGAAGGGAGTAGCAATGGGGGCTGTTTATACTCTGAAATTTGCAAACCTGGATCTTTTATCATGGGAAAAATGTTATTTTTAATTCTAATTATTTCAAACACTATACATTTTATTTAAGATACCAGGATGATATCTTTATTTTATGGAATGGGTTACTTGGTCTTATTGATGAATTTATAAATATTTAAATAATACTATGAGTTACTTTAAATTTACATTAAACTGTGATACTGACAATTTTAATTATCTAGACACCAGGATATCAAAAGAACATGGGAGGGGGGGGTTAGGTCTAGAATATATAGAAAACCAACATTTAGTAAATCATATTTACATTTTCACTTTTCCCAGTTCATGAGGCATAAAATGAGTTTAATCAGGGCAAGGGAAATTATGAATCCCAGAAGTGATGGGCCACTGGACTGGCACTTGGCTACATTCCCCAGGTGATGGAGGGGTAGTTGAAGACTCATACTATGTCAGTGTTGTGTTGGACCATCATAGATGGCAGGGTGATAAGGAATGTATATTGACAGTCTAGGGATATAGATGTGGACCCATAGGAGGTTATGGTCTGGATTGCGCTATTAGCCCAAGGCAGTTGTACTGGAAGTACCACCAATGCATTATGATGGGATACTAGTCTGGAGGTGTTCCTATCCATAATGAATATGGCAACAACAACACCTGTGGAGGTGTGCTGTGGTCCATGTTTGGGGGCTGACAGCTGTGGAATGTGTCATAGTCTGATAATATAGGTCTGCTGTCTGCTGCTGTCAACCACCTCTCCATTACAGCAGGCATGTGTCCTACACTCCAATGACTGCTATAAATGACTGCATCCTGAAAGATAGATGTCCACTGTTGAGCAGCATGACCCTCAGATTGCATACATATGTAGTTGTTATGGTGGTAATAACATTAGGAACACTGCCTAATAAGGCACCATAGGGGTGGCAAGACACTTAGCCAGTACCTGGAAACCCAGCGGTGACAGATGTAGGACATCCATGGCAAGTCATTCGGTTCTGTCAATTATGTCATCCCAAGCAGAGAGGCTCTGGATCCCCTGAAAATGACACATAACATGTAAGTCAATGTTGCAGTCAACCATCTGTTGATAGTACCGCAGCATCATTCTGGGTGACAGCGGTACACTGCCCAGGGCTACTGTCACACCTGCCTGGAACGCATAATCAAAGAGTTCAACCATGTCTCCTGTCATGTAGGCCAGGGATGTGTGTCCCAAGTCATTCACACCCACATGGACAGGAGTGATATTCGTAGTTGTTGTGGAGTGACATGACTGGCTGTGTCATGTGTTAGATGCTGGCATGTGATAGATATTTGGATGTTACCTGCTCCATATTCAACTTAGTGAGTGGGATGTATATGCTTCAGTATTGAGTTACCCATGATCACTGTATTGTACAAGGTGGTTAGCCTTAGGGGCTTAGGTTGGGGGCACACTGTGTAGGTTAAATATGTGTCCCTTGGCACGTGACATGTTGCGGTGTCTGAGTGGGTGTCTGCCTTGCTAGTCTGTACTGTTTGGGTAGATGTCCATTGAGTACCTCTGGGAAGGTGGATGTGTGGCTTTTCACTGTATGTCATGGCTGTCAAAGTGGTGCAGGTGTTGAGCTTATCCTCCTGACCTGCTAGTCCAGTCTTTGCTTGAAAGTGCATATGTCCACATTGCGTGATATATGGGTAACCCTCACAGGTCTGAGTGTTTGGAGTTTAGAGGGGAGGGTTGTCTGTGTACATGAGGCAGTTGCAACAGTGCCCCAGAATGGACAAGTGTACCAGATTAATGGGAGAAAGCACAGATAACTGCCCTTCAAACATGCCAGGAGGGGTGGACATAACTAGAAAGTACTGGGGTGACATTTGTGATGAATGAGTACTGCTGACAGCTCACAGGTGTACCACACTTCTTGATAAAATAACCTGGTGAAATGCCAAGCCATAATGCTAGTTCAAGTGCAAGACAGAAAGAACTAGCATGATGTATGGGTGGAACAGAATGAAGACTGTCTGCCACCTGTAATAGTTTGCAACAGCTGTGCAGTTATCAACAGCTCTGGCCATGTGAAAGTTCAGTAAGCTCTGTATTATGTGTGGTAACTGTGCAATACTATAGTAGACATATCTAGATAGGTAGGAGTTCTAATCCCAATACTAGCAAGTGTGTGTGTGTGTGTGTGTGTGTGTGTGTGTGTGTGTGTGTGTGTGTGTGTGTGTGTGTGTGTGTGTGTGTGTGTGTATGTATTTGTGTGCACCCATGTATATCGGTGTGTGAATCATGTACAGTCTGGCTCATGCCATTTTTTGACCTGTGTACTACCTTTTAGACTTCCCTTAACTCCCATTTAGTAGACCTGTTGATGTCATCCACCTCAGAAGTACCTTTGGAAGATCTGGAAATATATGTTCTGTGGCATGTCTCAAAACTGCATAGCACTATAGTAGGACTACCTAGATAGGCAGGAGTTTTAATCCCAATACTGGCAAGTATGTGTATGAATCATGTACTGTCTGGTTCATGCCATTTTTGGCCTGTGTACTACCCTTTACTCTTCCTTTCACTCCAATTTAGTATACCTATTAATGTCATCCATCTCAGAAGTACTTTTGAAAGAGTTGGAAATGTATAAGCTCTGTGGCATGTCTCATAACTGCATAGCACGATAGTAGGAATACCTAGATAGGCAGTAGTTCTAATCCCAATACTGGGAAGTGTGTATGCATACATATGTGTGCATGAATGATGTACTGTCTATCTCATACCATTTTTGACCTGTGTACTACCCTTTACACTTCCCTTCACTCATATTTAGTAGACCCGTTGATGTCATCCACCTTAGAAGTACCTTTGGAAGAAATGGGCATGTACAAGCTCTGTGGCACGTCTCATAACTGGGTAGAGCTATATTAGGAATACCTAGCTAGGCAGGAGTGTGTGTGTGTGTGTGTGTGTGTGTGTGTGTGTGAGAATCATATGTTGAGTGGCTTATACAATTTTGATGTGTATACCATACATGGCTAGTGACCCCCTCCCACCACCATTATTTTATATAGTGTGGTGACAGCATCTGCCTCACATGCAGCAGGTTAAACTATTGCACAGTCCTTTTTACAGATGTGTCTGGGATATCCATTTGTTGGTCTGAAGTGGTCTGTGTGCCTTAACAATGCCCATGTATGTGATATTATAGCCAAATAGGCCACAGTGAGTGTACTGACACACATGGCAGCATGAGGTATCATACCTTACTGAAACATCATACTGATCGGATGTCTGCCACCCTCACAGGTGGCCAGCCTTGTAGGTGCAATACATGAGTCCAGATGTTTGGTTTTACAACCTGTTATGGGTCACATTAAAGGCTGGCAGAGGTGTGGGTTGTCATGCTGTAGTCCTAATTAGTATGTAACAGGAACACCATGCATCTTAAAAGGGGTGTGTATACAATTTATATCCACTGTATACCAGTAATGTGTCACGCATGACACTACCTTAGGCCGTTTGTCCAGCACAATATATTAGCCTCTGTCCAGATGTCTTGGTACTGACAAGTTGTGAGGTATGCTACAGGAATGTTGAATTCACATCAGATAGGCCCCAATGGTGTGTGATGCAATACAGTTAACCCCAGCACAAGTGAACATGCACAACAAGCAAAATAGCTATTACATAAAGCAATACAGCTATTACTGATGGTTGTGTGCAAGGTGAATTACATGCATTTCACATGCCTGGGGTATTGCCAGGCAACAACAGAACAATGTCAAACTCACCAACTTCAGGCTGCTGTCTCATATGCAGACCAGACGGTCCTAGGTAGTTGTCAGAGGGAGTTATTGTCAGCAAATGCACATGTGGCTTTGGTACAGGATGGATGCAGCATGTCTGCACATCTACAGTACTAACCACAATAATACACAATGTCCGGTCCTCACCATAGATGTGCACCTCTGTGCATTAGAAAACTCTATCCACAATTGCAATAGGACCTGACACATGCATGTAGATACACTACAGATACATGTATGTCTAATACATTAGTGTACTAATCCCCACTGGGCCTTTACCTGCATGGTCCTCATCCAGTGTGTGTGTGTGCAGCCAACCTCCACAATGTTTCCATCAGTGTCATGTTTTGTACGTGCAACGTGTGGCTCAAGTGTGATGAGGAGCTCCTTTATGGGTGCCAGTGGAGGCTAGATGGCTGGGCCCCTACCTGTGGCTAGCCAGTCCCTCACTACAGCAGCAGCAGCCCATTGACAGGCATGGCAATTGTGGTCGGTGGCCCAATGCTGCACATGCTCATAAGTTCTGCTGTGCAGGCCGGCATCATTTACTCTGTGGACCACACTGTTCCACAGGGCAGCCCTGTCCCGCACATCTTCTGCTCTCTGCTTTTGTATCCAACTGTGCATGCTGTCCCAGTTGTGGGTGGTCTATCAGCAGAATATGTTTGTATGGGCATTTTGGGACATGTATGCATATATATATATATATATATATATATATATATATATATATATATATATATATATATATATATATATATATATATATAAATATATATAAGATATATATATATATATATATATATATATATATATATATATATATATATATATATATATATGTTTGTATGTTTGTATATATATATATATATATATATATATATATATATATATATATATATATATATAAGGAGGGAACTCTAATGAATACTCTAACTTTCGTCCCATAGCTCTACTTTCCCCACTTGCAAAAATTATGGAAAATGCATCCATAAGCAACTTCTTAATCACCTCCTTCACAACAACCTACTCGCCAGCTGTCAACATGGATTCAGACCTTTCCATAGTACCACCACTGCCTTGCTATCATTCACAGACTGTATCAACAAAAAACGCAACAATAATATTCCTTCCTCTGCTATCTTCATTGACTTATCTAAAGCTTTCGACATGGTCAATCACAAAATCCTTCCACACATACTGGAATGTCTCTCCCTTGATCCTCTATCTATGAATTGGTTCACATACTACCTAGAAAACCATCAGCAGGCTGTACTCTGGCAAAATAAACTATCTAACCACCTTCCTATCTCACTCTGGGTCCCACAGGGCTCCATACTAGGCCCACTCCTATTTTCTATATATATCAATGACCTCCAATTAGCTATCCCATATACCACCTGTATACAATATGCAGATGACTCTACTATAATCTGTTCAGCCACTTCTCAAACTGAACTTCAATCTCTTACCCAAAGAGCTTTCAATACTGTAGAACAATGGTTCTTACACCGCTGCCTCCTTCTAAACCCAAAAAGTCCAAACTCTTACTCTTCACACCAACCCGTTAATCCACCCCTATACATTTCAGTCTCACATCCAACAATGGTACTCTTATTTCTCCTGACCCAACTACTAAACTCTTAGGAATAACAATAGACAACAACCTTAACTTTGACACAGTTAAAAAACTAGGATCCTTTTACAGAATAAAACCCTTTCTTACACCATTAGCTAGGACTGCTATAGCCAGAACCCACCTTATCTTCAGTCTATTGTATGCGTCCCCTATATACACCAACCTCTCTAAAAACAAACTCAACAACTCGCAACATCCTATAACAACATTGCTAGATTTGCCACAGGCTCTCCTTTCAAAACCCATCATTGTTTGAACCTAAAACAGCTAGACTGACTAGAATATCTTAACCAACTTCAGTTTCACCAGCTTACAATAGCCCAAAAAATCCTGTACCAACCCAGCAACACTCCAATACTCTCTAGCCTCATTACACCTTATAATAATCTCAAGAATCTACGCTCCTCAAACAACCTTTTGATCAATACTACCAAATCCAACAACTTAGCAGGAGACTGCTTG